>NC_052508.1:43793137-44069825 GCF_014356525.2 Nilaparvata lugens
GCCAATGCTGATGCCAAAATCTGCGCCAATGCTGATGCCAATGCCAATACTATGCCAATGTCAACACCAATAACTACACCAATGCCTGTGCCAATGCCAAAATCTGCGCCAATGCTGATTCCAACGCCAATATTTACGCCGATGCCTGCGCCAATGCCAATGCCTGCGCCAATACTGATGCCAATGCCAAAATCAACGCTGATGCCTGCGCCAATGCCAATGCCAATGCCTGCGCCAATGCCAATGCCTGCGCCAATGCTGATGCCAATGCCAAAATCAACGCTGATGCCTGCGCCAATGCCAATGCCAATGCCTGCGCCAATGCCAATGCCAATATCAACGCCGATGCCAAAGCCGACACCAAAGCATACACCAAAGCATACGCCAATAGCAATGCCAATGCTTATTGCTGACCTTGTATCTCAAACTTCAACACTACTGCATTACCTGGAGGTAATTGCCATCCATGTTCACATTCACAACTTTGAATTCAGAAGAACAGTCACAGTATCATGAAAGAATTGATTCAAAAATCCTCTCCTAAATTATTCCTGTATGCAGAACTCTAAACCTTGAAAGCTGAAAATATCAAAAAACCAAACCTTACCTAATTAATCCTCACCTAATTAATCCTGTATGCAGCGTCTATCTCTTTTCCAAAAAACGAATTACATTGTCATTTCAAGCCTGAAATGTACATTGTATAATTATATGATACAAAATTTATGTGACTCTGTATTGAGTTTGGAATGCAGCCGTCTACTACAAACATGAAGCAATGCTAACTGAGATGTCACCTGTATCGAGTTTGGAATGCAGCCGTCTACTACAAACATGAAGCAATGCTAACTGAGATGTCACCTGTATCGAGTTTGATATGCATCAGTCGACTACAAGTATCAGCCCAACACTAACGTCATCACACTGGAGTCACACTTAACTGAAAATCATACTGAGTGCCTTAACGGACTGTTTTCCAAAATGTGCATCAATAAAATCAACCGCGTCAATAGTGAAAGAAATGAACATTTTTTGATTTATTGAAATTTTATGTGAAAATTAAATGTAACATTCATCAATTCATTTTAAAAAAAAATAATAAAAATAATAATTTTTTCATTCAACATACTAATTTTTTTTATGCAATAAAAATTAATTTTTCTATCTATTAAATTTATGTGCAATTTCAAAAACTATTCTTTACATATTAAACTTTCTGTTGAGATATATCCTTTAAATTATAAAGCTAAATCAAAAGTAATTTTGATATTCTATACTTTGAAATATTGTTTGGAAACATATAACAAATGCTATTGATGAATTTTTATAATAATTTTCAATTATAGTTGACATGTAATGTTTTTCTAGAAAAAATTGTTACTGTTCTCGAATTTTAATTTCAACAATTTTCATTAGGGTCAATGTAAATTTTTTCTTTAAATTTTCAAACAGTAAAATTTTTTTATGTCAAGAGGGGGGTATTTGTAATATTACATTTTTTCTCACATTTGAATCGAATCTTCAATTCGAGATATATGGAACTTTATAGTAAATATCAGAGTCATCAATAGACGGACAAACTTTTGACAGAGAATTATTATCGTAATGTTTGTTGCATTGTTCCATGGTGTCACCGAGGCAGGGTTAACAAAATTACTAGATAAATGGTTTATTTAAATCGAGATATATATAAAAATATAAAATAACATTTTCAAAATAAAGTTTTATTGAGAACAGATGTAGAATGTGAATTCTAAACTTGTAAGTTATAATTTTTTGGTGACGTGTCTGTAAAATCTATACTGAACAAGGCGTTGGCTTTGTGACTTGCAACTTAGGTTTTTTCCTGTTCTTCCTTCTCTAGAAAAATGGCTGGCTAAGTGTGTTGTTGTGGAGTTTTGCTCTGAATCATTTTCGTTTATTAATGTTTTAAATTGAGTTTTATACAAATTTTTGTGTTCTGTTTTGTTCATAATTAGCTATTAGTGTAGTCAAGCCAATAGCCACTGTGTTTCAACTGTAAACTAGATAAGTATTTTAGTTCGTAGTTACTCTAAAAATAATTAGGCTTAAGATATATTTCTTTGTGTATTTGTATAAATTCATCTGAAGATTATAAGTTAATTTGCTCCGAAAACTGGATTTCTCATTCATAGGCAATAGATCCATTCACAATTTATCAAGAATCTTTTTCATTGGAGCCGACAACTATCCTTAGGTTGATAGGTGTTAAATGCTATTCCAACCGTTTAAGGAAAAATTGGTAGCACGGCAAATGTTAATAGCATTTAACAGTGTATGTGCGTCTGTGTACACGATATCTCATCTCCCAATTAACGGAATGACTTGGCATTTGGAACTTAAGGTCCTTTCACTATAAGGATCCGACACGAAGAATTTCGATCAAATGCAATTCAAGATGGCGGCTAAAATGGCGAAAATGTTGTCAAAAACAAGGTTTTTCGTGATTTTCTCTGAAACCGCTCCAACAATTTTGATCAAATTCATACCTAAAATAGTCATTGATAAGCTCTATCAACTGTCACAAGTACCATATCTGTAAAAATTTCAGGAGCTCCGCCCCATCAATGCAGATAGAATCCCAATTATCAGGCTTCAGATACAATTGAAACAAAAAAAATCAAGTGGAGTAGATTGAGCATGAAAATCTCTACAATTAATGTTCAGTAACATTTTCAACTAAAATTGAAAATAAGCTTTAAATTTGAGAAAATGTGATTATTCAATTGCAAATTATTGTTGATTCTATTAAATCATTCACTATGAAGAGATAGCAGACCTCATGTGTGTCTCCAGCGTTATTACCCTGTCACCAGCTGGCTCAAATCACTGAATAGTAGACTTGAGATGCGCGGGAACAATAGCGTCAGGTCATCAATTTTCATAACGGCAAGGAAAGTTGTGTGAGTGCGCCACACCAGATTTTTACATTTCATTTCAAAAGATGCTCCCGAAATGCTCCCCTTTATTCTCTCGTTTGACAGTGTGCAAAACTGTCATAAATGTAAATGAGATGTCCTTATGAAGGTCTAAATCAACCACTTATGAGGGGTTAAAATTCATTTATGTATGTCAAAAGGTAGAGTATTCGACCAATAACTTATCCTGAAAGTTACAGTATGTATATCAGAATTGGACTGCTCCCTCTCAGGACAGTCTGCAAGCTGTTATTGGTTAGCAGAGGTCGATCTCGACTCAATCAATACAGCTACAGAGACAGTTTATAGACTGCCCTGACAGGAGAGAATGAATAATTAATTTGCCATTCACAGGAGAATTTTAAAGAATATTTCAATTTGAATAATATTAAAATATAAAATATATATTAATAATCTGATTCACTGCAATCCAATATAAATGCTTAATCATAATTCAAATTTCATCCAGAATTTAAAATACATCTGTAATTCTTATTATTCATGATTCAATTATTCTTCCAAACTAATGCTCCAATCTTACTATTGCCTTAATACTCTATTTCTATACTCAGTGGACATCCATACATTCTATATATAGATGAAATCTATATAATATATATATATATATATATATAGTCTATATATATATATATATATATATTATATATATATATATATATTATATATATATAGACTATATATATATATATATATAATATATATATATATATATATATATATATATATATTATATAATCTATATATTATATAGATTTCATCTATATAATCTATATATTAATGAAATCTATATAATATAGGCTATATATTATATAATCTATATATTATATAGATTTCATCTATAATTATATAGAATGTATAGATGTCCACTGAGTATAGAAATAGAGTATTACGGCAATAGTAAGATTGGAGCATTAGTTTGGAAGAATAATTGAATCATGAATAATAAGAGTTACAGATTTATTTCAAATTCTGGATGAAATTTGAATTATGATTAAGCATTGATATTGGATTGCACTGACCTTAAATCAGGATTGATTCACTCTAAACATCCAGCTTGAATCCGACTCTAATTGATCTAGAATCACAATAGAATCGAGCTTGAATTTCGTGAAAGGTGTGCCAGGTGGCCTTGAATGGGGGGATTGCATCCAGCATGCGTTTCAAGCCTGAGTCAAGACTGCATCTCAATCCTGATTTGACCGTGCATCTCGGGCCTGAATCGAGCTCGCAACGCGACCTTGATTTTAGCTCGCAGCACCAGCCTGATTAGAGCCTGCATTTCGAGCTCGAAACTGGCTTGAACGATGTATAAACGGGCTCTTGAATTTAACTCATTTCGAGCAAAACGCATGCGAATGAAATCTTGAATCAAGCCCTCAAGTTTGACAAAATGAGCTTGTTTTGATTTCGATTCAAGTTGATTTTGCTGATTGGGCGCTGTATTGACACACAAGAAAATGATGACAACACTGACTACTTCTGTGGCTCTCTGAGTATTTCATCAATTCAATCTAAGGCATGGTTCCAATCTGTAAGAGTTGAGGATACATTGGACATCGACTTCAAACTCGACCCCGGCGCTGATGTCAACATTCTACCAAATCCAATCTACAAGGAATTGCAGAAAAAACTTGGTCACTTTCTAACAACTTCACCTTGTGATCCCGCCTTGAAAGCTGGAATGGCATGCACACCGATGTGGACTTTACAGTTTGTTTAAACATTTCAGTCAATGGACAAATAGGAGAAGAAAAATTTTATGTTGCTGGTAATGAACTCTCAGTTCCAATTTTAAGTCGAGACTGCTGTACTAAGTACAATTTGGTCAATAGGATTGCAGAATCAACAGTAAGTTATTCAAAGTCAACCATTATTAGTAAATTTAATGACGTTTTTGAAGGTATTGGAAAAATAGACAAACCTTACAAAATTTATCTTAAAGCAGGCAGTGAACCCTCATCTCTTCCACCTCACAGGGTTCCAATTAAGATTCAAGAAAAATTAGAACTAGAACTTAACAAATTGCTTAAGCTTGGCATTATATCAAAGTCATCTGGTCCATCAGCTTGGGTGAATAGGCTAGTGACTGTTGAAAAGCCAAATGGTGATCTTAGAATTTTTTTGGATCCTAAACACTTGAATGATGCTATAGTTAAAGATCACTTTGGTATTCCCACACTAGAGGAGGTTTCTAGTGAAATAAAAGATGCTAAGTTTTTCTGTGTCTTGGATCTTAAAGATTCATTTTGGCACATTCCACTTGATGAAGAGAGTGCAAATTATTGTACATTCTCCACCATGTTTGGTACATTCAAATTCAATAGGCTTCCCTTTGGGTTAAATATTGCTTCAGAGGTGTTTCAGAGGTATTTGTCTGAGATATTTAGTGACATTAAAGGAGTATTCATATACATTGATGACATTCTGATCTTTGGGGAATCTAAAGAGGCAGTTGATAAAATATTATTTCAAGTATTGCATAAGGCTAGAGAATGTAATATAAAATTCAACTTGAAAAAATTCCAGTATATGCTTCATGAGGTTCACTACTTGGGTCACATATTCTCTAATGGGACTATGAGGCCTGATGAAGATACAATAAAAGGTATTATTGATTATGACATTCCAAGTACTAAGGTTGAACTACAAAGATTTCTAGGTCTCATCAATTATTTGCGATCTTTCATTCCAGATTTATCTCAAATTACTGCTCCTTTGAGGCAGCTTCTGAAAAAGGATACAGTTTTTGTTTGGTTGGATGTTCACACACAAACAGTAGACAAACTTAAGAGAATAATAACACAGGCTCCTGTTTTACAAGTCTTTGATCCTCAAAAATCTATACAAATCCAAACTGATGCCAGCAAAGATGGCATTGGATGTGTTTTGCTACAAGAAAATAAACCTATCTACTATGCTTCTAAAGCTCTTTCTCAGACTGAAATCAATTATGGCCAAATTGAAAAAGAATTTTTGAGTATTCTCTTTGCTTGTAAAAAGTTCCATAACTTTATCTATGGTAGGAAAACTGTTGTTTTTACTGATCACATGCCTCTAGTATCAGTCATGAAAAAATATATTATTAAAATTCCATCCACTAGATTGCAAAGAATTCGATTAAAGCTAACAATTTATGATATTGATGTCCAGTATTTACCTGGCTCTAAAATGCATATTGCAGATGCTATCAGCCGAGCTTGTTCAAGAGCTGACAGACGTGTAACTGATTCGTCCTTAAATGAAGTAATTCACTCTATCAATATTTCAGATGACCTCAAATCAAGACTTCAATCAGAGACCAGCAAGGATCCTCTCTTGAGAAGTTTGATCCAATATTTTCAAAATGGTTGGCCCAATTCTAAGAACAAAGTAACACCTGATGCAAGGTATTATTATGATTTCAAAAACGTTATTAGTGTAGAAGATTCAATTGTATATCTGGACAACAGATTGATAGTTCCTCTATCTTTAAAAAATTGCATTTTGAGCAAGCTTCATGAGTCACACCAAGGTATGACAAAAACAAAATCTCGTGCTAAAAGTATTTTTTATTGGCGTAACATGAATTTAGACATAGAACATTTTATTGGAAATTGTACAGTTTGTAAAAAATTCTCAAGGAACAATGTTAAAGAGCCCATGTATCTTAGGGAGCAACCAAAATTACCTTTTGAAACGGTAGCTTGTGACATTTTGAATTATGCTAATTCTGATTATTTAGTTTTAATTGACATGTTTTCTAAATGGATTGAGTTAGTTAAACTTTCAACAAAAACAGCAGATTCAATTATCAAAGTGTTGAAAGTTATATTTTCTGTTCATGGTATTCCATCCACACTGTATGCTGACAATATGCCATTCAATTCCTTTAAGTTTAGTGAATTTGCTGTAGAGTGGAACTTCAAAGTCATATTTTCAAGTCCACATTACCATCAAAGCAATGGCCTTGCTGAAAAAGCAGTTGGTATCTGCAAGTTAATGTTAAAAAAATGTGTTGATAGTTCATCAGACATAAATCTAATGCTCCTGGATTATCGAAATACTCCAGTTGTAGGGACCAACTTTTCGCCTTCACAGTTACTTTTTAGTAGGATCTGTAAGACAGAACTTCCAATTCGTCATGAGCTCTGAGTTCCTCAACTGGTACATGATTTTCATTCCACATTGGTAAAGAATGCTCTCAAATCAAAGATGTATTATGA
Source organism: Nilaparvata lugens (assembly GCF_014356525.2). NCBI lineage: Eukaryota > Metazoa > Arthropoda > Insecta > Hemiptera > Delphacidae > Nilaparvata > Nilaparvata lugens. The sequence continues at coordinate 43,800,300 of NC_052508.1, forward strand.
TAGGACATCTAAAGTTCATAAAGATGTCTTCCGAAGTGGCCAACACATTGTTTATAAAAACGATAGGGAGGGTAAAGAGTGGTATCCTGCTCAAATTGTACGTGCTGGTAATACCCCTAGAACCTTTATTATCAAAGATGAAAATGGTCGGGAGAAAGTAAGAAATACAATGTTTCTTAAGGATGCTAATGGTTTTAATGATTGTGTTATGGATAATGTTAATGATAGTAGTAATGCCAATGTTTGTAGACAAAAATTCTGGTCTGGAGAGCAAAGGTCTGTCACATTAACTGGACCCAAAGTTCCTGTAAGGGAGCACAGGCCAGTTCGAGTAATTGCACGCCCTTCATATTTGAATGATTATATTTAAACTTGAAGAAGGGAGATGTTATATAATAGAATAATTATAATGTTGAAATTATTATTTATCATATTGATTCTGATAGTTGTAATAGTAAGTTGGCTACACTGCAAGAGAGGCTAGACAAGGTTAGACGCTAGGCAGTCTAGAAAACTAGTATGATCCTCTTGAACTTTATAATGTATTCAAATAAACATGTTAATAATTATTACTTATGTTTTATTTATTGAGTGAACACATAACATGAGTGGTTTTATATTGTCTACAAGGTAATGCAGTAATTGGACGTCCGATTAAGAAATGGCCTGGAGAAAGATAGGCAAGATCATTTGGGTCCTCTGACAAAGGTATAATGGGCCTTGAATTCAGGATGGCTTCAATTTGCGAAGATAGGGTGAATAGTTCTTCAAGATTGAGAATCACATTATGAGTGATGATTTTGAAAATGTTTTTGAAGTTTTTTATAGCATTTTCATGTTATCCTCCAAATGAGGGCGCCCTAGCTGGCATAAATGACCATTTATTGCGAAAAAGTGAAGCATTATCTTGAATGATTTTCTGATTTTTAGGTGATGACAAAAATTGAACAAGTTCTTTGAGTTCATTACTAGCACCTATGAAATTTGTTGCATTATCGCTATGAATCAAATTTAGAAAACCAGGACGTGCAGTAAATCTTGTTTATGCAGCTAGAAATGCTTTTGTAGAAAGTTCTGTTACAATTTCAACATGTACAGCTCGAGTAACCATACATACAAATAATGAAATATAGGCTTTACTGAAAGTGCGTGACTTAGGCCCACCTAAACGCAAAGAAGAGGGACCAGCATAATCGACTGATACTTTAGCAAAAGGATGATCAATATTTACACGTGTAGAAGGCAATTGACCCATCAATTGCTCTACCTTGTTATGATTAGAACGAAAACAATTAATACATGAGTGCAATACAGTTCTAATAGTTCTACGAGTTGAAGGAATCCAAAATTTTTGTCGGATAGAAGCCATAGTGACTTGAACTCCGGCATGCAACAACCTATGATGTGTAGCTACAATTAATGCCTTTGTGAATTTATGTTTGTTAGGGATTAAAATTTGATGCTTGAATTGAATGATACATTAGGCTAGCATTATTTAGTCGGCCACCTACTCTGACAATTCCGTCTGCATCAATGAAAGGTGACAATTGTTGAAGTGAATTATTAGAAGGTAGTTCAGATTCTTTTTGCAATAATTTAATGGTAGAAGAAAATGATTCATTTTGAACAATTTTAATTAGTCTAATTTCAGCATCAGATAACTCATCCACTGACAATGGACCTGAAAGACGATTTTGAGAATTGCTAATATTATGTAGAAAACGATGGACATATGCGGTAGAACGAATCATTTTATTAAATGTGGAACAAGATGAAAATATATTTGAGAGTACTGATGGCTCAGAAATAATTGTAAGCACTATTTTAGATTCTTGATAAATGGCAATATTAGACATGAAGGAATTCCATGAATCTTGGCTTTGAGAGAGCCATGAAGGACCATGCCACCATAAACTATCGGTTTTCAGATCCATCATTTTACAACCACGTGAAATAATGTCAGCTGGGTTATGAGCTGTTCTCACATAATTCCAACAAAATTGAGAAGTTGATTCTTGAATTTCCGTGACACGAACTGCAATGAAGATATGTTTCTTCTCAGCTGGTGATTTCAGCCAGTCACAAACAGTTTTAGAGTCTGACCACAGGTAAACCTTAGAAAATGTCAAGTTTAATGCATTGATGACTTTATTTGCAAGTCTAGAAAGTAATAGAACAGCACATAATTCTAGCTTTGGTACAGATAAAGCCTTAAGAGGGGCTACACGAGATTTTGAACATAACAATTTAGTTTGTATACCGTTTTTTGAAATAGAACGTACATAGATGCAAGCACCATAAGCGCTGAGACTGGCATCTGAAAAGCCATGAAGCTCAATAGTAATATTATCTTCACTGATAACACAACGCAGTATCGTTATTTCTGAGATAGTAGGCAATTGTTGAAGTATTTCTAGCCATCTATTTAAAATTTTACAGGGCAATGAATCATCCCAATTGATTTTAGATAACCACAATTCTTGAAATAGAATTTTACAAGAGATGACTACAGGTGCAATTAAACCAAGTGGATCAAAGATTGAAGATATACAAGACAGGAACTCTCTTTTTGTGAAAGAAGTTTTGTGAACAATTTCATTTATATTAGAAGAGATAGACAAATTATCAGATTTAGAATTCCAGATAAGCCCAAGTGCTTTGGTTGCATTATCATTGGCTTCTGAAACTGGCTCAACCACGGAGGTTTCGACAAATTCAGGTGGGAAAAGATCTAATACTTCAATGCAGCTGCTTAACCATTTTCTTGATTGAAAACCACCTTTTTCAAGAGTAATTAATAAATTTTGAGATAGATTTTTAGCTTCTTCGATTGAATTAGCACAACTAAGTAGATCATCCATGTAAAAATCACATTTTATTGCACGGGATAGTTGAGGGTCATGATTTGCTTCCAAATCAGCAAGTTCAATAAGACATCTGGTAGATAAAAATGCTGCAGGAGCAGTTCCATAAGTGACTGTTTTTACTTTTTAACTGATATTCTAAAATGGTTTAGAAGGGTCATCATGCCATAAAATGCGATGAAAATCACGATCAGCTGGATCAAGCAAAATCTGCCTATACATTTTTGAAACGTCGGCAATGAATGCTATAGGATGAGTTCTGAATCTCAAGACTATTTCAACCAATTCAGATTGAACCGTGGGTCCAACATGCAAGACATCGTTCAGAGACAAACCGCTACTTGTTTTAGCAGAAGCATCGAATACAACTCGTAATTTCGTGGAGGAGGATTCGGGTTTAAGAACACAATGGTGTGGTAAGTAAATGATTTTTGATCCATGGCAAGTTCAGGTGCTTTGACCATGAGATCTAATTGCTCATATTCTTTCATGAATGCTACATACTGCGATTTCAAATCAGCATTGCTAGCTAATCTCTTCTCAATAGAATTAAATTGTTTGATAGCTTGAAATTTTGAATTACCTAGTAAATGAAAATTATCCTTATGTGGAAGTGAAACCATGAAACGTCCATCATCTTGCCGAATTGTATGAGATTGATAATGATCTTCAACAAATTTGTTCTCCTTCGAAATTGGGGCAATGCTAGAAACTTCTTCTAATTTCCAAAATTTTTCTAGTTGATTTGATATGTCATTGTTGGCCATCAAGAAATTTGAAACAAGTTCAGGATTAGATTTGACAATAGTTGAATCTTTGAATGATCCAAATACTAACCATCCAAGCTTACTATTCTGAAAAATTGATATGCTGTCAGACATGCTAATTTGTCCAGGTATTAATACTGAAGCATAGACACTAGCTCCTAATAATAAATCAATCTGCTTCGTTTCTGAAAATTTAGGGTCAGCAAGAAGAATATTTTTAGGAATGTTGATTTTATTTAAATCAATGGAGACACTAGGCAAAGGCTGTGAAATTTGCTCTACAACTATACAATGTTGTTGAGTTGCCCAAGAGAAGTCAGTTGACTTTATATTGAGGAGATGAGCAACTGATGATTGAGTTTGACCGTAACCAATAGCCATATGGGAGGTAGTTTCAGACAGGTAGCTAATTCTTTACTTAATAGTTGACAATTTGAACCAGTGTTAAGAAGCGCGGTACATTTGATGGGCTTATTTTCAGAATCATATACAATAACTTCGGCTGTAGGAAGTATTGAGATACTATTTTGATTCAAATCAGCCAAAGTGGAACTTGAGGAAAGAGAAGTTACACTGGACTGACATTCAATTGGTTGTTCAGAGTTAATTTTTTCTGGTACTGATTTATCAGCAGTTAGATTTTTACATTGACATGAATTTTTGGTAGAGCCAGAAGTGACTTCAGTCGATTTTTCTTCGAAATTTGAGGAAGTATTAGAGTTGATCCTTCCACTAGTGGAACTGATTACATTAGAAGTTGCAGAAATTTTCAATTTATTCTGATGATCAGAAAAATATTCATGTAATATGGTATTGTGCCTATTCCCACATTTTAGACAAGTTCCAGATGAACAAGCATGTGAAACAGTATTAGGTTAGGTTAGGTTATAAGGTTTTAGACAATTAAAGCATAGAAACTTTTCTTTCAATGCCTCATAGCGAGCAGAAGGCTGCAATTTGAGAATTGAATAACACTTAAAAGTGTTATGTGTTTTCTCATGGCAAAAGTTGCACATCATCAATTGATTCGAAGTAATTGCTTGAGGAGCTGAAAATGAATGCTTATTAGAATGCTGATTATTATTAGGATATCGATTGTATGACTTCTTTTGGGACTGATTGTTATATTGATTAGATACATTGAAATTGGGTTTTTGATTGATTTTCTGAGGTGCTTGTTGTGAATTATTTGAGCCTACTGCATCATAGACTGCACTGAGCTTCAAGAAATTCAAACAATTCATCTAGAGTGGGAATTTGATCAATGGTACAACGAGATTCCCATGCACGCAAGCATGATTGATCCAATTGTGCGAGAATTTTATGTAAAAATAATAAATCTTTCAATTCAATGCCTAACCTCAACGCCTCCAATGCATTCAATTCAATCCAATTTATTTTTTATTCATGTATCATACAATTTTAACAACACAATTACAATTATAAAATGAATATTAGAACCCACATAGACTATTACGTCCGTGTGTGGGAGCAGTTCTTAAGATTAGTTGTGTTACAATAAAAAATATTGGGCTTTAAGTATAAGATACATACAGTAAATGAAATAAAAATAGATTATATTTAATATATTTTTAGGAATAACTATATAAAAAAAATCAATTTGAATTTGAGAAGGAAGAAAAGATAGATCCATTGGAAGAAAATTAGACAATCGGCTTGTAATAATACCTATTTTTATAATTTATTAATAATTATTATTTTCATCACACCAGAACAGCTGGAATCGCTTTTTGCAAAATGTATTTGGTAAGAAAAACAGATTAAAATTTGAATTTCAAACATAAGGTGATTTGATTAAATTCTCTACATCCTGCCATCCAACATACATTAACCATTCAGAAATTCTTTGCTTTAACACTACAGTGACTCGGCCCGCCCCAGCCACAACTATTTCTGGAGGAAGGTTTCTATACAGTCATTGTGAAATGTAAAATGAATTGTGCCTTTGCAAACTGATACTAATAGTAGGATTAAATAAATGTGACATTGTTTGGTTTCTGGTTAGATGACTGTGTTGAATCTCTCTGAAAAAAGTGTCCTTATTATTGAAAATGTAAATTACTAAAGTTTTTATGAAAATCTGCTGAACATTCATTACTGGAAATATATTGAATAGTAGATTGGTGGGAAAACGCTGGTTTTTTTGTAATATGGTTTTAATTATAAACCTCTGGGCGACCGACAGAGGCTCCAAGACCGCCAATGACGCACCTCCCCACGCCAGAATGTCATACTGCAGCAAAGACTGCACATACGCAAAGTACACTGTCCTGCAGTGATCCACAGTAAGCACTTGGCCCAGCCGTGAGAAGGCATAGATTAGTTTTCTCAAACGGTTCTTCAGCCCTTGTACATGAAGAACCCAGCTTAATTTACTATCCAGGATGACTCCTAAATATTTATAATGAGCAACCCGTTCAATTATGCCACAGCTGCAGGCCTCTGACTGAGGATCGTCACAGGTGTGCATCCTTAACACATAGCAATCACAGTCAATATCTTGTCGACCAATAAATGGAAGATGCTTGGCTTTTTCAATATTAACTGTAAGAGAGTTATGGTCAAACCAATTTCTAATTTTGGCAAGGTCATGGGATGCGTGCTTGTATGCCTCACCCCACGTGCAGCCCTCAGATACCACAGCCATATCATCCGCAAACAAGAACAGTTTCCCTTTAATTTTCAATTTGCTTATATTATTAATATAAATCAAGAACAATAGAGGGCCCAATGTACTGCCCTCAGGGCCTGGACTACTCCGTACTCTATTGGTAATAGTTTGCTAAGCGATCCATTGATTGAGACAATTTGTGAGCGATTCCCTAGATAACTAGTGAACCACTCCAATTCTCTATTTCTCACTCCTATTGTTTCTAGTTTTTTGTAAAGCTTTGTCCTATCAATCGCATCAAAAGCTTTTGCTATATCTAAAAATGTAATCAAAACCTTCTTCCTATTTCCTAATTTTGTAGCTATCTCTTTGGTTAGGTCAAACAAAGCATCTGAGGTGCTTTTGTTGGTAATGAATCCATATTGTTCGTCTGCAATAGTATTTTCCCTAACAAGGTATCTTGTGAGCTGAACTTTAACACATTTTTCTATTATTTTACTAACAACTGTGAGAAGAGAGATTGGCCTATAATTGCTTATTGTTGACTTTGGTCCTGCTTTGTAAATAGGGATAATTTTTGCTGTTTTTAATGATGTTGGAAATTTTCCTGTATTGATACTCAGGTTTATGATGTGCATTAAGGGTTGTTGTAATTCATTAAAGTTATTTTTAATCATTTTAGTAGGTATACTATCTAACCCGGGTGATGAGTTTCCCCTAATACTGTTTATAACACCATAAAGTTCTTCTGGACTGATCGGCTGTAGGTTGAATACAGACTGAGTAGCATGATCAGCATCATCCACCTCGGCAGGTCCTACTGGGTTCAGAGCCTCCGTCAGTTGTTTTCCCACAGAGGAGAAATATTTGTTAAAAGAATCGCTTAAAGTTTTGAGCGCTGTGGCAGCCGAATCACAAGTTTTGTGCCCAAAAGCCCCGACTGGAAATACCTCCTTGCCAACTGAAATCTCATTGACGATTTTCCAGAATTTTCTTGGATCGCCAGCTGCGGAATCTATTTTCTTTTTATAAAAGTTATTTTTAGCATTTTTTATTAAAGAGTGGAGCAAGTTCCTATACCTAATATATCTTTGTTTTAGATCGAGATTAAAAGGTTGGGCCCACACTTTTTTGCTAAGTTTATCGCACATTCTAATAGATATTACTAATCCTGACATAATCCATGGTTTTATCTTTTTATTCCTTGAAGTTATCTGGATACTGCTTGAATTAGACTCTAAAGTTGTTTTCAAGATACTGAGAAATGAATCTGTAGCTTTGTCAACATAATTTGTATTTAAAACTTCATCCCAGCACTGAAATTGCAAACAATGTTTAACTCTGCTCCAACATACTTTTGAATGAAATTGATTACTATTGTTATTGTTATTATTATTACAATTACTACTACCGGTATTATGAATTATGTTTAAGCAGATAGGATAGTGATGATAGATCATTGATGTTGGATTTGGTGTGATCAATGAATGCTCTGAGTGACTGTGAATCATCACAAATAATTTTAGGTGGGTTCTCGAGTGCCAGTATGTGGCTAGAAGCTATAAGACGAGGATTGTGATATCTCTGGGTTAATGAGTCCCATGCAAGTTTAAAATCACCCTTACCTGGAGGGATGTTCTGTATTCTAGCAAGAGCTTGACCATGCAATGCTTGTTTCAGGGAATTAAATTTCAGATGTTCTGAGACTGATTCATTATCAATGATAATATTGGTAAATATACTACTGAAATCCAACCATTGACTAAATTCCCCCCCAAAAGTTGGTAAAGGAATTTCTGGTAGATGGAAATTTTGTTGAGGTGCGGTGGCAACAGACAATGCAGCTACAGGTGGTATGTTGGGGGATTGACCGTGCTCTCTCTCTCTGCACTGTTGCTTTTCAAACATTTGTAGTTTACTATTAATATCTCCCTGAAATTTTATAAGTAGTTGCATTGCCTCAAAATGTGAAGTTTCATCAAGGTGTTCAGCTGACAACCGAGAGTTTAGCTCTTTATAGTTGTTCTTAAGTTCAATAATTTCTGATTTGATGACAGAAAGATATTCATAAGTGCTCTGATCTATGATAATAAATTCAGAGTATTGCTTTTTGTATAGGGAAAGCTCTTTAAGTAAGCTTTCCATGCGTGTTTGCACTTCCATGGTCTGCTTTTCACCTAAAGGCTTTGGAGGCATGATAAGTTTTGACAATTAATTGCATACAACCTTCAGTCTTGATGTTCAGAGGACGCTTACAAGTTCGAGATGAATGCTGCTCTTCTATGACTGCCGAATAGTTTGCCAGTGATTGGTAATGAAGCTTTGGCTGGATCAGATAGCTTGTGAATGAACCAGGTGAATTGTCATAGGTCGGCATTGGCACGAGCAGCACACATCCGAGTCACATAGTTTATCAGTGATTCTTGACATGGAATAAAACAATACAGAGTGTGTTATTGTCTGATAATGATTATAGTTATACAATAGAAAAATGGTTTCAACAATATGATCAATAATAATAAAATGAATATTTGAATTTTCAATACAATTTGAGACAATATGGCAGAAATTACAATCTAAGTACATTGAGACATATGTTTGGATTGAATTATGAATGCACATAAGTATCCATAGGTGTCAACAATTCTGAAATGCTGGAAAGTATCCGGCCCGGAGGACCACAAAGAGATTAAGGATCTCAGGTTGAAATATTGCTAATGGACTGGTGAAAACATTGTGAGATCACAACATCTCTTTTCCTGTGATAGCTAAAATAAACCCTACGAGGACCACTCACATTTAAAGGAATGTAAGAACCTATTAGAAATGTGGACAGGATTAAACCTAGATGTAACAAAGCTAAGTGAAAATGAAGAATTGATGAACTCAATCAAGTCTATTGAATTCACCTATATTGACCGAATGATGATAATTGGATGAAATAGAAAAACACTTTATTGATAATCGAATGAGTATAATGCATGAAAAATTTAGTTTCAAAGATACAAATTATATGAATTAATCCACATATGCTGAAACATTTAAAATATCTGAAATTACTGAGAATGTTTATAACATGTTATAAATTGATACAGGTATTCATTGCAAGATATGTAATTATGCTTAGTAAAATTGGTGCTTACAATAATAATTAATAGTGAAAATCATATAAACTCAGATTATAAGTAAACTACCTAGATTGATAATATAAATTGAATGGATATGGTATGCTGATGATTTCAGACATATAGGAAACAGCCGCTAATTGAATAAGCCAGGCCTGTTATGTTATGATTACTCTAAAGGTAACATAAACTTCATTTACAATAGAATTGAATAGATATGCTGATGATGTCAGACATATGGGGTAACAGCCGCTACTGGAGCCAGCCTGTTAGATTATGATTACTATCAAAGTAACATAAGTTGAAAGATATGCTGATGATGTCAGACATAAAGGGAACAGCTGCTGTTGTAGCCAGCCTGTTAGGTTATGATTACAATCAAAGTAACATAAAATACATTTACAATGAGTCAGATATGCTGATGTTGTCAGACATATAAGAATAACAGCCGCTATAAGAGCCAGGCCTGTTATGTTATGCAACGATTTGAAAACATACAAAGTAGAAAACAATGTGTAATACATGAGAATAGTTGAGTGATAAATTACCTAGAAAATGCGTGCTCTGGATTATCAAGACTGATAACAAACTGCTACATCTCCGGTGTATTGCAGACAGTAGAGTGAGAGAAAGCATGGCCAGGTCAGGATGTGATCTACCAGATTTTCAGGAAGTTGTAGTCATCAAGGAGGTCCAGGATGCTGCATATTACAGTTGAGGATGGTATCGCCAGTTCCTGGCGATCACCAGGAACGAGATGGTACATTCTTGTCAAATTGCTGCTTGATGGGCTTATAGCTGAAGTGGGCTATCCGTTTGAGCCATGGTGAATACATACGTCCAAGTTGCCGGTATCATAGAGGTTAGAATTTGGAAAGTCCCGATAAATATTGATAGAAGAGGGCTACAGTTCAGATCCAGAGAAAAGTTAAGTTCATCAAATTTTTGATTTGAATAGATGTAGTATTACTTTGTTACCTTGATCACAAAAGTTAAACGGTGATGGTCATTCATCATAAACTCAAAGTTGAATTAGTTTCAGTAACTTCACTTCACAGGTCATTTCAAACATCTATGAAACTATTCACAATTAGTTTGTCTCGGATATACCAATTTTAGAATACATTGTAGGATAAATTTGAAGATAATAAAGTTGAAAGAGATCTGTACATTTTGGATCATTCTGGAACAAGAACAAAGAACAAAGTGGGGATTGGACAAAAAAAAAGTGGCAAAGGGAAACAATATAAAAATGTGCTCTGAGACCGGGGTTTACAAATCACAAGAAATAATCTAAATTTTAGGGGAAGTTGAAATATTGTGCCAAAATTTATTTATTTTTTCGAAATTATAACTTTTCCAAAATAAAATTTTAGTAGAGAGCTGGATTAACGTTGTGATTTTCTCAAGGTATCGGAGTAGTTTCATGATGTCATTCCGCACATTACGTAATTAAATTCTGATATTTCCTCTATTGTTTTCAAACGTTTTCCTAGAGTACTTAGAATTGTTGTAAACGCAAAATCATCATAAAAAATCAGTTGTACATCCATTCTGTTACTGAGTCTGCTACTTTTTTGATCGAGGGAATTTTTCTGTATTCTGTCTTTGTTAGTTGTATTCTTTTCTCGTTCTATTGAGGGAAATTATTGTCGTCCCCACCACGTCCTTTGTAATTTGGTATTTTCTAATGCATAATAGTACCAGCCCTGATACCTATTTTTGAGCCTGGTTTGGTCGACTTGGAGACCTGAACGAGAGACCGCTTTTATCTTCTGTAGAGTACAGACATGTTTTCTGAGCTTAATTATTTATTGACCTGATTCAATAATGTCTTTTCCGGACAGTTTTTTATTCTCTCTCGGAGACTAAGATTATATTATTGGGAATCATTTATCCCATCAGTTTTGAAATCGCTAATCCTTTTATTAAATTATTAATGGCATAGTTATTTCCATTCAGAGCGGTTGACTGCTGCACTTTATTATTATTGTAGGCTATGGATTAGTGACAGTCGAAAACCTATTTAAGGGTGAGTAATGAATATTTTATAGTATTGTTGTATTGTCTTTATTTTAATAATTTTGATATTACAGGGAACAACCCCTGATTTAACAATTATTCAATTAATTTAATTAATTTTTCACTCAATTTTGTAGTCTTACATCTGAGATGTATGACGATATCCTAATGTACAAGAAAGCTATACTAAATGGAGTATATTCCTATTTTTTATTGATACAGTCATTTATAGCTCTGGAATTTTGTAATTGTGAGTAAAGTTTGGAATACTCACTGGTTTTACATTAACTGTTCATCATTCTTTTAACTAGTAATTTCTTTCATAATACCAGTCATTATAGATTTCAAATTCTACAATATATTCCTCTAATTTTATATTTAATGTAAATTGTATGTATTGTATTCATTAGATGATTTCTTGAGAAATCATTCATTGAATACAATATTTAGTATGTTATTTATTCTAGCATTACTAAGTAGTTGTGACTTGTGTTGCGGGTTTTTTTTTTTTTTTGTGTGTGTGTGTGTGTGTGTGTGTGTGTGTGTGTGTGTGTGTGTGTGTGTGTGTGTGTGTGTGTGTATTCTTGAATACTCATTGGAGGATCGTGCTGTAAATATGCCTTGCTGTCAAACGAGGGCTTACAAATTCGCCGACCGAGATGGCCGGTGATATCGGACATCTGACATTGCCGTGCGGGGCTGAAAGACGATCTTCAATCTGACGCCACTAGCCCGATGCCTGGAGGCCATCACCCTTCATCCTCACTCATCACCCTTTGGACACCGGACTCGAGGACGACGGATCTTAGATAAGTACTTGATACCCCCACTACAATATCAGATGTGCCCCCGTAAATTTAGTCTCTTAAAGACGTATTATGTTTGGTCTCTTTAAGACGTATTATACTTGGTCTCTTAAAGACAGATTGATTATTCTATTATCCATGTAAAAATGTATTTTGTAATATTCTCTATTTTATTCTCATTATTATAAGAGCAGTCAGTCAACCGCATATCTATGTTTTTAATTCCAAGACCCTCAAACCACTAGAATTATGATTACATTATTGATCAGATAAAAATCTGCAGATCTCAGGGTCTAGCACAATTTCAACAACTAAGCCTTCTCCGACAAAATCATTTGGCCCCAGGAGTCGGTTTCAAATGGTAGCAGAATGTGTTTATTACCCAAATGGTAGCAGAGAACGTGATTCTCGATGAATCTGATGAATATTGTGATCTTATTTCGGTGATGAGGTTGGAATTCAATGATTAATATGTTTAGGGAAAATAAGACACTTAGTTTGAGAGGTATCAGGAAATTGGATTTATTTAAGGCTTTTTGAGTAATTGAGTCATCAGAATATCAAGCTTCCCTGTATTTTATTTTAGATTTCATTATTAGTTTAGATTCCATTTTATTGTAGTGACCATGGTGAAAATAACTTTAGATTTGTTGCGAGATGAATTTGTAAATAATAGTAAAGTATATGCATTTCTATCTCATAAGATCAATCCCGATGCATTGACTAAAGTTGAGTTGTTATTTGAACTAGAAATACTAGGTCAGGAAAAATCTGAAATGCTATCCCAAACGGTTGATAATTTGAGATCACGGTTTAGACAAAAAATCTCTGATCTAGCTGAACGTAGATGTGTGGCATATGAAACGTTGAAATCCTATAACACAATAAAGGAATTGAAGTCCCGCATTGATTATTTACTGGAAGAATGTGAATCGAGTGAGAGTAAGAAAGGATATTGTAAAGATAGAGTCAAAAATAATGCATTTCATTTCTGTTCTGGAACAATCTCTGATAGTTTTCCCAACTGTAATGCCTGATAGAAAGGTTTAATCCATGAGTATTGTGCACGAAGCCCGAATCAGCTACCCAAGAATTTTAGTGATGAAACAAGGAAGTTATGGAAATCAGCTTATGAGAATCTCTTAAAATCGCACAGCAGAGTGAAGGAAAATAAGACTCGCGCGGAAGTTCTATTCCTCGCAACATTGGCGAAAGAGTATATCTAATAGCGTATCCTATAAGTAAAGTTAAAGATTGATAAGAGTAATGCAACTTGAAAGCAAATTGGATGAGCGCATCCTGCTATTTCTCGCCCACTCTTAAGTAACAAACAGATCGTTTGAACGATAGTAATGTGATAAAGTCGACTTAAAATAATGATAAAAATTCCTAGGTAGTAGATTAGTTAATTTTGTGGCCACAACTAGTTTATGTTATATTAATGTTAGACCCTTATTTTTTACTTCATAATTTAAGATGTAATCCCTACAATCATTCAAATATCTTCTCTCATTATTGTATACTAGGTAGTATTATCAGTGTTTATTCGACAGAGGCTGGCTCAAACAGCACTCTGGTTTGTGGACTGTATCAATAATTACATCTAGAACTTTTGGGTTGTCTGGCGTCGGGTAGCAAGTTGAACAATTAAAATGGCTAAGTGCACAATAACATAGGCCTACCTTCATGTCCAAATCCTCCTTGCTTCCAGGATCCCGGGTCCAGATCACGATACGAGACGAGACGACACTTGTAATAAATCACAATAAATAATCAATAGATCACTTTGCAAAAATCGACATTACGAGAAGTGAGCTGTTCGATTGGCTGTCAATCGGCAACTGGCTGGCTATTATGCTTGCACATCACCCCTCAATTGCCCCCTCACCCACACAACTGCAAATCTAACAAAATATATCCGGCAATCGACCCTATTCTAATTCTAAAATAGAATAAATTCGCTAATTTTACATAGGCTCTCCATCCGTCACAAAAATTCACTTTGTGACACTGTCTTTGTTAGTTGTATTCTTTTCTCGTTCTATTGAGGGAAATTATTGTCGTCCCCACCACGTCCTTTGTAATTTGGTATTTTCTAATGCATAATAGTACCAGCCCTGATACCTATTTTTGAGCCTGGTTTGGTCGACTTGGAGACCTGACCGAGAGACCGCTTTTATCTTCTGTAGAGTACAGACATGTTTTCTGAGCTTAATTATTTATTGACCTGATTCAATAATGTCTTTTCCGGACAGTTTTTTATTCTCTCTCGGAGACTAAGATTATATTATTGGGAATCATTTATCCCATCAGTTTTGAAATCGCTAATCCTTTTATTAAATTATTAATGGCATAGTTATTTCCATTCAGAGCGGTTGACTGCTGCACTTTATTATTATTGTAGGCTATGGATTAGTGACAGTCGAAAACCTATTTAAGGGTGAGTAATGAATATTTTATAGTATTGTTGTATTGTCTTTATTTTAATAATTTTGATATTACAGGGAACAACCCCTGATTTAACAATTATTCAATTAATTTAATTAATTTTTTACTCAATTTTGTAGTCTCACATCTGAGATGTATGACGATATCCTAATGTACAAGAAAGCTATACTAAATGGAGTATATTCCTATTTTTTATTGATACAGTCATTTATATCTCTGGAATTTTGTAATTGTGAGTAAAGTTTGGAATACTCACTGGTTTTACATTAACTGTTCATCATTCTTTTAAATAGTAATTTCTTTTCATAATACCAGTCATTATAGATTTCAAATTCTACAATATATTCCTCTAATTTTATATTTAATGTAAATTGTATGTATTGTATTCATTAGATGATTTCTTGAGAAATCATTCATTGAATACAATATTTAGTATGTTATTTATTCTAGCATTACTAAGTAGTTGTGACTTGTGTTGCAGGTTTTTTTTTTTTTTTTTTGTGTGTGTGTGTGTGTGTGTGTGTGTGTGTGTGTGTATTCTTGAATACTCATTCGAGGATCGTGCTGTAAATATGCCTTGCTGTCAAACGAGGGCTTACAAATTCGCCGACCGAGATGGCCGGTGATATCGGACATCTGACATTGCCGTGCGGGGCTGAAAGACGATCTTCAATCTGACGCCACTAGCCCGATGCCTGGAGGCCATCACCCTTCATCCTCACTCATCACCCTTTGGACACCGGACTCGAGGACGACAGATCTTAGATAAGTACTTGATACCCCCACTACAATATCAGATGTGCCCCTGTAAATTTGGTCTCTTAAAGACGTATTATGTTTGGTCTCTTAAAGACATATTATACTTGGTCTCTTAAAGACAGATTGATAATTCTATTATCCATGTAAAAATGTATTTTGTAATATTCTCTATTTTATTCTCATTATTATAAGAGCAGTCAGTCAACCGCATATCTATGTTTTTAATTCCAAGACCCTCAAACCACTAGAATTATGATCACATTATTGATCAGATAAAAATCCGCAGATCTCAGGGTCTAGCACAATTTCAACAACTAAGCCTTCTCCGACAAAATCATTTGGCCCCAGGAGTCGCTTTCAAATGGTAGCAGAATGTGGTTATTACCCAAATGGTAGCAGAGAACGTGATTCTCAATGAATCTGATGAATATTGTGATCTTATTTCGGTGATGAGGTTGGAATTCAATGATTAATATGTTTAGGGAAAATAAGACACTTAGTTTGAGAGGTATCAGGAAATTAGATTTATTTAAGGCTTTTTGAGTAATTGAGTCATCAGAATATCAAGCTTCCCTGTATTTTATTTTAGATTTCATTATTAGTTTAGATTCCATTTTATTGTAGTGACCATGGTGAAAATAACTTTAGATTTGTTGCAAGATGAATTTGTAAATAATAGTAAAGTATATGCATTTCTATCTCATAAGATCAATCCCGATGCATTGACTAAAGTTGAGTTGTTATTTGAACTAGAAATACTAGGTCAGGAAAAATCTGAAATGCTATCCCAAACGGTTGATAATTTGAGATCACGGTTTAGACAAAAAATCTCTGATCTAGCTGAACGTAGATGTGTGGCATATGAAACGTTGAAATCCTATAACACAATAAAGGAATTGAAGTCCCGCATTGATTATTTACTGGAAGAATGTGAATCGAGTGAGAGTAAGAAAGGATATTGTAAAGATAGAGTCAAAAATAATGCATTTCATTTCTGTTCTGGAACAATCTCTGATAGTTTTCCCAACTGTAATGCCTGATAGAAAGGTTTAATCCATGAGTATTGTGCACGAAGCCCGAATCAGCTACCCAAGAATTTTAGTGATGAAACAAGGAAGTTATGGAAATCAGCTTATGAGAATCTCTTAAAATCGCACAGCAGAGTGAAGGAAAAATAAGACTCGCGCGGAAGTTCTATTCCTCGCAACATTGGCAAAAGAGTATATCTAATAGCGTATCCTATAAGTAAAGTTAAAGATTGATAAGAGTAATGCAACTTGAAAGCAAATTGGATGGATGCATCCTGCTATTTCTCGCCCACTCTTAAGTAACAAGCAGATCGTTTGAATGATAGTAATGTGATAAAGTCGACTTAAAATAATGATAAAAATTCCTAGGTAGTAGATTAGTTAATTTTGTGGCCACAACTAGTTTATGTTATATTAATGTTATACCCCTTATTTTTACTTCATAAGTTAAAATGTGATCCCTATAATCATTTATATACCTTTTCTCATTATTGTATACTAGGTAGTGTTATCAGTGTTTATTCGACAGAGGCTGGCTCAAACAGCACTCTGGTTTGTGGACTGTATCAATAATTACATCTAGAACTTTTGGGTTGTCTGGCGTCGGGTAGCAAGTTGAACAATTAAAATGGCTAAGTGCACAATAACATAGGCCTACCTTCATGTCCAAATCCTCCTTGCTTCCAGGATCCCGGGTCCAGATCACGATACGAGACGAGACGACACTTGTAATAAATCACAATAAATAATCAATAGATCACTTTGCAAAAATCGACATTACGAGAAGTGAGCTGTTCGATTGGCTGTCAATCGGCAACTGGCTGGCTATTATGCTTGCACATCACCCCTCAATTGCCCCCTCTACCACACAACGCCAGATAACAGAGCAACATGGATAACGTCCAAACATTCTGCCCACCTTGGAAGAACTTCCAATAACAAAAAAAAAAACAAAACAAAAACCACCAATAACGAACCCTACTAGGGAAACTAGGAAAAAAAGGAAAATATCTTCACTCCTCAGGGGCCCTTGAGGAGACTTATACAAAAGGAGTAGGAGGCCCACGGAAAGGAGAGGATGGGACAAGAAATAATGACTATGTACAACCAATATAGATAAAAACAAGAAACAAAGCAACTTGGGAACCTTTCCCACATGTAAAACAAGAAACAAAAAAAACTAACCACTAAAACTTATTGAAGTTCCCTTCAATAAGGCCTAATCTTCATCAATAGGGAGGAGACATACCCTATTGACAGCCCTAGTTAGACTTCCCTTTGCAGTCTGTACCTCCACCACTCTCACAACTCCATCCTGTCCAGGGAATGTCTTCGTTATTCGGCCAAGCCTCCAGTGTAGAGGGGGTAGGTTACTTTCCTTTAAGAGAGCCATACGTCCAATATTAACATTACTATGTTTTCTGTACATTTTGTTCGGGTTTGCAAGCTAGATACATACTCCAATTGCCAACGTTTCCAGAATGAGGATACAATTCTTTTGAGTAAACTCCATAGATTTCTCAAGTTCACCGATTGAATTGATTCCTCTGAGTCTTTACTCTGTGTTGCTAGAGTATTTTTTCTTGCTTCCAATTCAAGCTGTTTGGAATTTTCATCATTACCGTGGGTTTGGTGTGGCCAGCACTCCAGTGGTTTGTCTAACCAATCAGAACCATTCCACCATGGAGAATTACCAATTAATTCATTGAGCAATAGTCCTTGACTAGCACAATCAGCTGGATTACATTCGGTTGACACATATCTGAATTGCTCTGTAGACAGGTGTTCCTGTACTTGACTTACACAATTTGCCACAAACCTAGGCCAACGATGAGGTGAAGACCGAACCCAACTCACTGCCACAGTTGAATAAGTCCAAGCTGCAATATAATCTATGTTTATAATTTTTGAAAGCACTTCTTGAACTTCATGTAATAATCTAGCTACTAGGACAACCACACAAAGCTCCCATTTCTTCACTACCTCCATGGATGCTATATCATCCTGATTGCCATAGACATTGAATTATACTCTTGAAGGTAAGCATGAAAGGTGTCAAATATCCTAATGGATCAAAAATTTGTGCTAGAGTTGATAAAACATTTCTTTTTGTAGCTAGACTGGATGGAACCTTCACCCTGTAGAAGAGGTAGTAACCAATTGGATTCGATTGAAAGCCAAGAATTTTAATGGTTTTATCAGACCCCAAAGTGAAATCTTTTGCATCAATAGCGCAATGCTCTGGAGGGAGATTTGATAGAATGGTAGAATGATTGCTGGCCCACTTTAGCAATTCAAATTTCCCCTTGCTTAACAATTCAGTAAGCTGTAGTTGCTTGGTTGCTTCCATTGATGAGACTGATGTAACTATATCATCCATGTAAGTAGAACACCGTAAGGCTTCAGAAGCCGCAGGGAACATTTTTTCTTCATCTTCAATAAACTGATGCATAGTACAAATGGCAAGGAATGGCAATGATGATACACCATATGACATAGGTGTTAGAGTATACTCTTTCATTTCTTCTCCCTTTTCGGATTTTGTCCATTTTATTTCAACATTATCCTGTCTATCATCATCTAACTCTTCCAAATTTCGTTTCTCCCTTTCAAAAAAATCTTCTCCAATTTCCTTTTTCGGTATGGGTCTTCCCATTGGTTTGATTTCATGTGGATTATGAATCACTTTTAACTCTTTCCCTAAATTACCGTTGATCGGTAAATAACTGTTGAAGGCTATACCTTGTTTACCTGGAACTTCTTCTAACTTATCTCCCAATTCTTCTTCTCGAATCATGAAAACATTTTCTCCGACATTAGTTTTACCTCCAAGATATCCTGATATCTCCCTCGTATTTGTTTCCTTGTTAGGTAATTCTACAATGTATCTACCAGTATTCAAATGACAAACAGTTGATTTGTATATCTCCTCACAAGCCATTTCACTTTCCAATAATTTTTTTGTCCTTGGTGGCTCTTCTACGACCCAAAATCGCTTCCCCAACTCTTCTAAATTAGAATTGGAATACGTGCACAGATTATTTGAGATAGTAGAACTCTCCTCTGATACCTTACCCATCAGGCAGTAGCCAGTAGATGAGATTTAAGACTTTGGACGGACTTTTTTGCTCGAAATCCCCTCCCCCCTCTCACCCATCGTCCATCCCGCCTCCCCTTTCCCCCGCCCGGAGGGTGGGGGGGTGTTCTAAAAATAGATTTCCCCCCCTCTCTCTCCCTCTCCTTCTCCTTCTCTCTCTCTCTCTCCCTCTCCTTCTCTCTCTCTCTCTCCCTCTCCTTCTCCTTCTCCCTCTCCTTCTCTCTCTTATCTTATCTTATCTAATCTAATCTTATCTTATCTAATCTAATCTAATCTTCCCCTCCCCCAGTGAGGACGAGGGGGATGAAGAAGGAGAGAGTGATCTCTCTCTCAGTGAGGGAAAAAATAATTTCCCTGTGAGGGGAGTGAGGGAAAAAATAATTTCCCTTTGAGGGAAAAATTCTCTACTGACAGATTAAAGTGAATCCATTCGCTGTCAAATTAAAGTGAATGCATATTTCTACATCTAATGCTATACTGACAGATTGAAGTGAATGCTAGATGAGGGAAAAAATCCCTTTGAGAGGGAAAAATTCCCCTGGTGACGGATTGAAGTGAATCCATTCGCTGTCAAATTAAAGTGAATCCATATTACTACATCTATACTGTCAAATTAAAGTGAATCCATATTTCTACATCTATACTGTCAAATTAAAGTGAATGCATATTTCTACATCTATTGCTTAATAATAATAATGGTTTGCTTTCCACCTGACAGTTAAGAAAACTCAATCAATTTATATTGAATTTTCATGTGCTGTACAAGAACTGTTAGTGCAGGATGAATCAAATCTTGTGCCTATAACAGAACCTTTTTGTGACAATATTATGCTGGTAAAGGTTTGTGGTTTGGAGGACTGTCAAGAACTGGATAAAAGACGTTTTATTCTAAAGAAGGAGATGTGTGGATCATTCAATTTGTCCTTGAGAGGAAAATTCTCCAAAATGGTGTCAGCTAAACATGGAGTTAAAGCAAAGTTGCCATACTTATTGGACAGTGGAAGCGATATGTCAAAGAAGATTCTACAACTGCTTGGGGAGGACAACTATAGAGAAGTGCAGCAGAAGTACTACAATCCAGTGGGGATACCATACAAAGTAGAGCTTGCCGATGTCCCAATTGCTACATTAATGGAGGAGTTACCAACAATATTGGAGCAGCTTAGGAAGGAACATTTCTATCTTCTGGACTTAGACATAACACAGGACTTTGCTGGAATATTTAACAAGAGTGGGATGTGTGATAGCAATACCAAGAAATTGACTGGAGTACAATTAAATCTGCCTACCAATCCGCAACAACGAAATAAAATAATATCCTATATAATCTCTGCATTTAGCTTTAATCTACTACCTATAAATTATGTAGAGATTTTTGAGGATCCATCAAACAAAAATAATATCAGTTTCTCACAAAAGTGCTATATTAAGAGTGGTGAGACATATTACTCCAAATCAACCACAGTTTTCTCTACCATATCCAAAGTTGTTGACCTAGATGAGTTGGGCCTTGTAGCAACAGGTAACTTGATACCACAAGTCTTAAGAAAACGAGCAAACATAACTTGTAAGCTTCTCCCATACCCTGTTAAAGAGATACAGCCCTCATCTCCTATCACAGTGCTATCGGCCAAGAAGCGTAAGCTAGAACTGGATGAAATTGATCTAAAACGGAGGAAAACTGAGTTTTTTGAAGCCACACAGTCATTTAGGGAACAGCATAAGCAGCTAGAAGAATTTGAGGAAGAAATAGAAAATTTGAGAGAGGAACTTGAGCCATATTTCCATTCACATTGGCGAAATTTTGAGCCTAGTGGAGTTTATAATGTGACTGCGTTTTCTGTAAATAATAAAGGAAAATTTCCATATGTAGGTGTTTTAGGAGAAAAGGAAGGTTCGAAAAATGTTTACTTTGTAAAGGGCTCCCATAAAAATGTTTTTATTAATGCATACAATGCAATAGAAGACCTTAAGAAAGTGGGTTATTTTGTAATCCCTTACACTGACAAAAAAGAAATTATTTGTCTACCAAGGGAAGAGAAAATTTGTGTAATTACAGTCAATGGTATGTCAAGCTATAATGGTCATACATTTCCTAGAATAGAATCACTTAAGTTTCTGTCAGATGTTTGGAAAAACTTGGAAGACACTCCCTTCACACAGACAGAAGTGGAGCAGTATAATAACATCACAATGCTGGAAATTAAAGGGAAAGTAAAAGTAGGACAGTGCAAAAGATTAGAGAATCTACAAGAAGGAACAGAATTAGTCATTATTGCAATAAAAGAAGTGTACAATAGAAACAAGATACAGTATATTTTACAGTTTGAGAGCCTAGAAGAATTGTATGTGTCTAACTATTGGTTAGAGGAGGAATTTGAGAGCTCTAACATTGATTTGAATTATAAAATTAGAATTGAGCTAGATGTTCTAAAGCATAACCCCAGTAGACATAAGGAAAGAGTTGTATTTTGTATTTAATTTAAGCTATTGTAAATAGTGGAAAATGTGAGCAGAGAAGGTTGTAATCCAATGTGACATCATCCAGGATAAGAGCAGTGATGGGTGGAACCAAGGTCACGTGATAGGGGGAGGAGGAGTGAGGGTCGCTGAAATTGCATCGCCGAAAGCATAGCAAGGTGATTTCTTACCTATATGAAATTTTTGAGACTGCTCGATGCTGACACTCCACTGAAATTAGGTTTCCGACATTGGGAAATTTGTGAATTACCAAATTTGCAAAATTCACTTAACCATTCTTGGGCAGTTCGTACCACATCGAGTTTTGATAGCCCAAAATATGTTATAATTGCATTTCAAACTGATTGTAAGAATAAAATTAAAAAATCAATATCTAATTTCGATAGCTGTGGTATTTACAATGTTAAAGTATATTTGAACAGCGAGTATTATCCATATGAAAATCTGCTAGGTAAGAAGGAGGTATTATACATACATATACATATTATGCGTCAGGTAGCAAGTTGAACAATTAAAATGGCTAAGTGCACAATAACATAGGCCTACCTTCATGTCCAAATCCTCCTTGCTTCCAAACGTTTTCCTAGAGTACTTAGAATTGTTGTAAATGCAAAATCATCATAAAAAATCAGTTGTACGTCCATTCTGTTGCTGAGTCTGCTACTTTGATTGAGGGAATTTTCCTGTATTCTGTCTTTGTTAGTTGTATTCTTTTCTCGTTCTATTGAGGGAAATTATTGTCGTCCCCACCACGTCCTTTGTAATTTGGTATTTTTTAATGCATAATAGTACCAGCCCTGATACCTATTTTTGAGCCTGGTTTGGTCGACTTGGAGACCTGAACGAGAGACCGCTTTTATCTTCTGTAGAGTACAGACATGTTTTCTGAGCTTAATCATTTATTGACCTGATTCAATAATGTCTTTTCCGGACAGTTTTTTATTCTCTCTCGGAGACTAAGATTATATTATTGGGAATCATTTATCCCATCAGTTTTGAAATCGCTAATCCTTTTATTAAATTATTAATGGCATAGTTATTTCCATTCAGAGCGGTTGACTGCTGCACTTTATTATTATTGTAGGCTATGGATTAGTGACAGTCAAAAACCCATTTAAGGGTGAGTAATGAATATTTTATAGTATTGTTGTATTGTCTTTATTTTAATAATTTTGATATTACAGGGAACAACCCCTGATTTAACAATTATTCAATTAATTTAATTAATTTTTCACTCAATTTTGTAGTCTTACATCTGAGATGTATGACGATATCCTAATGTACAAGAAAGCTATACTAAATGGAGTATATTCCTATTTTTTATTGATACAGTCATTTATATCTCTGGAATTTTGTAATTGTGAGTAAAGTTTGGAATACTCACTGGTTTTACATTAACTGTTCATCATTCTTTTAACTAGTAATTTCTTTTCATAATACCAGTCATTATAGATTTCAAATTCTACAATATATTCCTCTAATTTTATATTTAATGTAAATTGTATGTATTGTATTCATTAGATGATTTCTTGAGAAATCATTCATTGAATACAATATTTAGTATGTTATTTATTCTAGCATTACTAAGTAGTTGTGACTTGTGTTGCAGGTTTTTTTTTTTTTTTGTGTGTGTGTGTGTGTGTGTATTCTTGAATACTCATCCGAGGATCGTGCTGTAAATATGCCTTGCTGTCAAACGAGGGCTTACGAATTCGCCGACCGAGATGGCCGGTGATATCGGACATCTGACATTGCCGTGCGGGCTGAAAGACGATCTTCGATCTGATGCCACTAGCCCGATGCCTGGAGGCCATCACCCTTCATCCTCACTCATCACCCTTTGGACACCGGACTCGAGGACGACGGATCTTAGATAAGTACTTGATACCCCCACTACAATATCAGATGTGCCCCCGTAAATTTGGTCTCTTAAAGACGTATTATGTTTGGTCTCTTAAAGACATATTATACTTGGTCTCTTAAAGACAGATTGATTATTCTATTATCCATGTAAAGATGTATTTTGTAATATTCTCTATTTTATTCTCATTATTATAAGAGCAGTCAGTCAACCGCATATCTATGTTTTTAATTCCAAGACCTTCAAACCACTAGAATTAGGATCATATTATTGATCAGATAAAAATCCGCAGATCTCAGGGTCTAGCACAATTTCAACAACTAAGCCTTCTACGACAAAATCTTTTGTCACCAGGAGTCGGTTTCAATATTATTACAGTATGCTTAACGAATGCAAAATCAAATGCTAAAATTGAATAGTAATATGATAGATAATGTAGTTTAAAATAATAGGAACAAAAATGACTTCTAAATAATCCACAGTGCCTGGCCTAAAGGGAAATATTGTGCTGCAGTTGGCAAACTGAAGCGCGGACAATTTGAACATGATGCGAGATGCAACATAATGCTAAAAAGATAGTGGCTCTTATAAGTTTATAATGAGAGAAATTCATTGAATTTTCAAATTAATTCCTCTTCCACAATCTCCTGCTCGTCGGCTCACCTACCGGCATTTATAGATGATATGCAAAATTAGATTTTTCCACTGGGTACAGTCCATGAAAAAGGTTAACAATCTTTGGCTATTCAATGAAAAAAAAAGTAACTGAAACAATATTATTGTTAATGAGCAGCTGACATAGTTTTTATAATCATTTTATAACAATAATGGAAGAATATAATACTGCATTACACAGCTCAAGAACATGTCATAATTAAAATTATGTCATGCTCTTTCTCAATTTTCAAGTTCAAAATCGCAATAATTGTGGATTAAATTGGATAGATTTAAATTTTTTCAATTATTAAATTGAAGTACATAATGTAATAAAGTTTGGATTATGCTACATTTTTATAAAGGACAATACTTTATCTGACCACTGATTCACTTCTTATTGTTTTCTTGTTCTTGTTGATTACAAATAAAAATTAATCCACTTTGTCATTGGAGACTCAGTGCTCATGCGATCTGGAGAGTTGAGAGTTTCCAGTTTCCCATTTTCCTGGCTAAGAAAGGGTGAAACCCATGAGCGTCGACGACAAACTGGATCGTAGGAGTAATTCTATTTCGTACTAACGAGGGATACCAGAAAACCACAACCATTGAAAACTGGCACAACTAAAAAAAATCATGTCTTTGGACTCAAGGCACCTTGAAACGTATAGAAAACTAGAAATTAGAGTACCTTAATTTTTTTTTGGAAAGCAATACTTTCCTTACCTATGGTGATAGGACAAGGAAAGTAAAAATGGGACAGATTGGACTATTTCGACAAACTGGGTTGACAACAAACTAGGTCTTTTTTCGATCCAGCTTGTTGCTTCACGCACAAGACAAGCTGTGTTTAGGCTCGATGCACACTTGAGTCATTTCTAGTCGCGGTTTCACGACCAGAGCGACAACTAGGCACAGAGAAGAAGTAAGAGTAGTATTTCTTTTACTTTGTAAACTTGGTCACTGGCGTTCTAAACGTTGCTAGAAGTAAATGGGTTCTGGACGGAGCAGTGCACATTACAGCGTCGCACGCCCGCTCACGCTTTACGTACGCTCTGCTGACGCATGCCAG
Organism: Nilaparvata lugens; assembly: GCF_014356525.2. Classification (NCBI taxonomy): domain Eukaryota; kingdom Metazoa; phylum Arthropoda; class Insecta; order Hemiptera; family Delphacidae; genus Nilaparvata; species Nilaparvata lugens. Next base: position 43,825,916 of record NC_052508.1, read on the forward strand.
CCTCCACTTTCTTTATGTCTCGACGGGCAAGCCGCGTTTTATTCTCTACTCCAAAAACCTAAAACTCGTAAAAATGGTGATAGAGAAAATGTGATTTCAGATTCGGATTCAGTGCCTCCAAATTAGTCAAATGCCTCGCGGCAGGGGCGGTCTGGCTCAGCTGGGGACCCTCGGCTATGGCTGATTATGGGGCTACCACTGACGGGACTGGGGGGTCTGGAATACCCTCCAGCAAAAGCAGGGTGGGGGTCCCGGGGTCCCTCCCCCCGAAATTTTTTTATAAATTGATGCCTGATAACTGATTTTAACACCGTTTTGGAGAATATAATATGTCTAAAAATGAAAGGTATCTGGTAGCTTATTTTCAAAAAAAATAGTTTTTTATGAGAAAATAATTTTTTAAAATTGCAATTGGGAGTAACTAGAATCGAACTAGGTTTGATAATAAGAAACAACATTTTTAATGTAGTATTTATTAGTACAATTAAAATTATCAAACGTGTTTGGAATACAACATGAAAATTCTAAATATAGCCAAAAAAGGATAAAAATTAAACTCATTTGAACATAATTATCAAATTTACATTGATGTCAATCACTGTTAGATTACACAGAATGGAAAAATTACACTAAAAGTGTTTTAGACATTTCTTGGCTAGATTTGGCGAGCTCGTCAAAAATATGGTCTTTGACAACATTGTGAAATAAATCCCTCTCAACGTTCATCAATGCCAGGTCCTGTGCAAGCGTTACTCTCTAATGCATTTTCAGCTTAGAAAAAAACTCGCTCGCATGTAACTTGTGTGCATGGAATTGTCAATACAAATTTGTAGGCCACATACCGGTACAAGTTAACATGCACTGCTCGCAATTTTGCCATTGTCACAATTTTAAGCTTCGTCGGGAGAAGCATCCTCTGACTCGGAGTCTGATGTAAGAACTGATTCTTCTAGCTCTTCTTTTGGAATGTCATCTTTATCCTTGGTGTTAGCTCCCTTTAAAAACTTAACTAAAGCTAACTTATTAACTTAACGTTCAACTTATTTCTACTTTAGCCAGTTTAGGGATAGCGCAAAGTACGTCTGCAGGAAAACTGTCGAGTGTTTTCATTTCTTTAAACTATTCCGGAGTAAGTCAGAAACTGTCTTTCAAAATATCTTGGTTCGAAACAAATCGTTCTTCAATACTGACCAAGGCACAATCTTCATAAGTTGGAAATATGATAATGCAGATAATGTATTGTTTGGTAATGAGATTCGGTTACACTTTTCATGGTTTATGCGCGCACAAGAGCCTTTGCCTTGGATGCTCAGAATTGAATATCTTTTTGTTACCTTGTAGTCCAGTCAACGAAAGATTATAGAGGGAGAAGTTTGGAACACAATTTTCAACTCCACAGCTCTTTTAAGGATAGTAAGAAGACTGACATATCAAAAGTCCTCACCCCAACAAACCTGTGCTAAAGGGGTGGGGGTGGTTTGAAAGTACCATTTTTTCATTTTTAGCATATATCTCGGAAACTATGCATCTTATGAACATTTGTATTCTGTGCAAAGAAGTTTACAAAATTACAAACAAGTTTTGTCCTTTAGATTTTTTCCATATCTTTCATAGTTTCTGAGATATCCGCTCTTGAAGGTGAGACATTTTTTTGAAAAAACACTTCTGTCTCCAATTTTTTCATATTTTCGGCCGTATAATTTTTGAACGATTGATGGAAAAAATTAGTTCTGATTATAAGCTGATAGAGCATCAAATTATCTTCAATTTCATGTATATTTTCACTATTTTACGCATTTCCCTATGACTGTTGCAGCAGTTTTAGTGTTGAGAGTGAAATTTTCTGTTCAGCAACAATAGATCAGTTGACAATGAAATTTGGAGGGAATGTTCTTTGGAACACAATTTTCGACTTTGCAGCTTTGTTGAGACTAGTTTGGAAGTGAGAATATAAAAATCCCAACCCCTACATCATGTGCTGAAGGGATGAAGGTAGTTTGAAAGTTGCATTTTCCACTTATTACTTACATGCTTATATCTTGAAAACAATGTGTTCTATTGACATAATCAACTACATAAAAATAAAGCTTAATAAATTTCATACAAGTTTTGTTTGGTAGAGGTTTTTGATAAATCTTATACTTTTCAAATTCAAATTCATCAGTCTTACAGTAGCGCTCGTAGAGTAAACATCTTAGTAGTTTAGTTTCACCGTAGTGATAGTTTTCAAAACAATCATCGTTCATCAATAAGTGGGTCACTGGAACATAACCATACAGCAGCTATCTTCATACGTCATCGTCGTCGGATAGATGAGGTCACCAACCAAACCACCGGATGGACTGATCCCGCAATTCGAGGAGGAGGAAGAAGAGGATAACTTTCCAGGGAACCAAGGACTCAAAGTACGAGAACAACCAGGTAAAATGGAAACTGTTGAACAATTATTGCTAAGTGAATTCAACACAGACATAATGAACATGAAGAGTATCTCTTCGGAATTCAAGGAATGGGCTTTGTCAGAATTTAAAAAAAACAAGGTTTCCAGAGCCGAATATGATAATTTCTTAGAATTAGTTCAAAAATTAGCATTGGTAATCGTGAAAGTAGAAACGAGAGCAGTTACTATTAGCCAAATAAGTGATTCTTTAGGGCATCCGAAAATTCATGACTCATTACAGGACATAAGCAAATCTGTTCAGGAAATTAAAAATAAAGACAGGCCTATTACTTACGCAGACATGATACAACTACCGAAAAAAGCTACTTCAAGCGATCCCCAGTCCAATAATCAAGTCAGGAAAATCCTTCCAAAAGAACAGGTAGTCTTAATTAAACCCTCAAATTCCACCGGTAATGAGAAACAAGACAGTGAAAAAATAAAAGGAACACTGAAAACCAACATCGCGAGAAAGGATATATAACATTAAAGTAAAAAAGACAGTACCCGTTAGAGGAGGAGGTTTACTCATTGTTCTGGATTCTCTAGAGGACAAAAAGAAATTATTGAAGAATAAAGCTGTAAATAATGATCAAATCAAGATAACTGAGCCCCAAAATAAAAAAACCCAGGATAATTGTTTATGATGTTTCATCTGATCTCACTAACAAAGAGGTAACTGAAGAAATATATAACAAAAATTTTGTCAATTCAGGAATAGAAAAACAAAAATTTGAAGAAGGTTGCAAGCCATCATTCAAATTAGGGCCGAAAAACAAGGATTCCGTGCATTGGGTAGTAGAATGTGAACCCGAAATTAGGAAAGCAATAATTAATAAGAAAAAAATATTTATAGATATGACATCATGTAGAGTTAATGATTACCATGCAGTGCAAAGGTGCTATAAATGTCAAGTCTATGGGCACATCACAAAACATTGTAAAAAGGAAGAAGATATCTGTGGTCATTGCTCCATCACAGGACACAACATCAAAACCTGCCCTTCAATCGATAAACCTCCAGTATGTTTTAACTGCAAAAGAGCTGATAAACTCTCAGACCACAAAGTAAACTATCTAAAGTGTCCCAGCTATGTGAAAGCATTGCAACAATCAATTGATCGAACAAATTATGGAAGTGCTTAAAAAGATTAAAAATAGAATTTCCAGCTCAAAATCATCAAATAAATCCACAGCATCAAATATAAAAATAGATATTCAAGATTTCCTATCATCTATTAAAAAAACAGAATTAATAAAACAGTCAGCGAAAAGTAGGACGTCTTTGATTTTCAGCTTTGGTCAATATACAGATTTTAATTTATCATTAGCTCGCTGGAATAAAAATAGTTTACGTATTTCAGAAGGCGTTGCACATTCAATCAAGAAGAAAACGCCGAGTCAAGATCAATACAATAGCTTACCTACTGTTTATTTACGGAACGTAAATAATAGCTCAATTCGTTTTCATCTTGTTAAAAATTCATTGACATTGATATTAGCGCAAAATAATAACAATGAGGCTCAATTAGGTATCCGTGACCTCTTACTGGTAATAGACGAATATGCATCGATAAATAAATACAACATTACGATTGGAATAGATTCTTTTGATATTGACTCCGAGTTTACATGCTTGGACATTTTAAGTTTAGTAATTAAAACTAAAAACCTGAATTATGTATTCTATTACAGAGGAATAAACAATCTAAAGTTCTTGGATATACCACATGAAAACGATGGCTCTGAAGATTGTCCAAAAGGATACCTACCGTATGATTCTATTCTTTATGCTTATTTGAACAGTATGATAGAACTCAGGAACTTTATTCAACAGTATGATGTTCTGAATGCGGATTTATATAGGGGAGTACTATCATCACTGAATAGTAATATATCTTCTTCAGCAGCATGTATTCAAGAGATAAGGCGAAACGAGATGAACATCTACGACAATCGACTTAAGACTTTCCTGTGGCCGACATCCACTACATATCGAATGGGCTTCTGTTTTGAAAATGAAGGAAAATACGTACCCTACAGTGAAACAACAAAGTCATTCTTAACTAAGGAAAAGTATATTCTAGTCAGTAGAGACACCCAAATCATGCTGAATGCTGAGCTACTGAAGAATATTCTAAAAGTTGACATCACAAATTGTAAGATGCCAAAAATAACTTGGATGGATGGAGTTCCAGGGTGTGGTAAAACTCACTTTATCCTTCAGCAACATACACCAGGTAAAGATCTCATTTTGTGTCAGACAAGAGCTGGAATAAATGAAATTAGGCAAGAGGTGAATAGAATTCACAAAAATAAATATGAAAGAATAATCAAACAGGATTATAGAACAGTTTCATCTTTTATAATAAACGGATCAAAAAAGCAGTACAAACGTGTTTTCATAGATGAAGCAGTATTAATGCATGCAGGTTTCGTGGGATTTGTCTCATCTCTCGCTGGTGCTTCTGAGATTATTCTGCTAGGAGATTCAAACCAAATACCTTACATAGAGAGAAGTAAATTAACAGCTGAATGGTCACACATTTCATCTCTCTGTGAGAAGAGTAACAGTAACTAGAAGGTGTCCAATAGACGTCTGCTACATCCTTTCCAGCTACTACCAGGACATTGGTACGAAAAATGAGGTCCTGTTATCCGTCAGACCTCCAATAACAAATGGAGAACTTGGACCACTTGAACCTAACACTCTGATTCTTACATTCACTCAGCTCAAGAAGAAAACAGTGCTAGAAGAGCTGCAATCAAAACTTCACCCTTCAATTAAAGTCCATACAATTCATGAAGCACAGGGCTTAACTCACAAGAATGTAGTTCTGATAAGGAACAATAAAAAACAGCTTGGAATATATAACAGCACACAACATGTAATAGTAGCAATGAGCAGACACACACAAACCTTCAGATATATCACAACAGGGCAAGAAGATTTAGTGCTGACCCTAATTCGAAAACTAAAGGATGTTAGTGAAGAGTTTCTCTTAAGCTGGAATGAAAGAAACATGGAAGGGATTAATGAGAGTTTAAATAATGAGTAACAACAACTTATCAAATTTGCTCAGCTTCGAGGATCTTGATTATTTTGAAGAAATAAACGATGAAGTGATCAACAACAGTCAACAACTTTGTGCAGCATTGAGTTCTTGTGATTTGAGCATCTTCTGTCTCAATATAAGGAGTATCAGAAGAAATTTTGATGAGCTGATGATTCAATTGTGCGACATTAATTTTTCTTTTGATGTTATTATTCTAACCGAATGCTGGATTAGGACTGAATTTGTACTCCAGTCCATTCGAGGATATGATGTTTTTTCCACCATAAACAACCCATTACAAAATTATGGTGTAGTTGTTTATGTTAAAGATAGTATAAATGTACAATGTGTTGAGCTACATATTAACCAGGCAAATGTCCTACATATTCGGTTGGATGCAGCAGACAAAAAGTGGAACATCCTTGCAATATACAGATCACCGACCTTCAATGATATTACAGAGTGACTTAGAATCGATCCTGAATGAATTAAGAGGGCAACAAGTCATATGTGCCGGAGACATGAATATTAACACCCTTCGAATTCGTCCACATCATCAATTGAATGACTACTGCGATCTTCTAAGCGAGCATGGGCTCAGACTCTGCATTAAGCAAGCAACCAGAACTACAACAGAAACTGCTTCTTGCATAGATCACATTGCTACCAACTCCAGAGATAATCTTTTTCCAATCATTTATGAATAAACAATAACTGACCACTTCACCACAATTCTAGGAGTGCAACATATTTCGAGAAATAGTGCAAATGAAACTGGAACACATGAAATAAACGAGAAAATAGACATTAATAGCTTGAAGAATGAACTATTGAATGAGGAGTGGATTCATGTTTTAGAAGATAATAATCCAGATACATCTTATGACACCTTCTTATCAACTCTGAGACAACATATACAAAATAATATCAAGCAGCATCGGCGGCAGAAGAAGTACAAACCCATCAAACCATGGATCACCAGAGGTATAGTAGCAGCAATAAGAACCAGAAATCTACTCAACAAAAGAAGAAAGGAAGACCCAAACAACATTAACTTAACCAACTTCTATCGTCGGTATAGGAATACACTCACAGCTTTAATTCATGAAACAAAGGACCAATACTATAGAGAGAAATTGTATGAAGCTGGAAAGGATAATAAAAAAATGTGGAAAGTAATCAAAGATGCTACTGACTCTAAATCAAAAACAAAAATGAAATTGAATGCTATTAAAATAGATGATAGGATTTTCAATCTAAAGGAAAATCCAGAAACTGTGCTCAACCACATGAATAACTTTTTCACAAATGTAGGTGAAGAAATGGCGGAGACAATAATAGATTCCTTAAGAAAACCACTGGACTAAATCATATCCCAATATAAACCTGTTACAAGAACTCTACACTCCATCTACTTTCACCCAGTAACTGAAGATGAGCTTCTTGAAGCTATTAGTAGTTTGCGAAATGACAGTGCTCCAGGACTTGATGGAATCAATAATAGAACATTGAAGTCGATAAAAAATGTAATTGAAAAACCATTAATTCACATATTTAATTTAAGTCTGTCAAAAGGAATTTTTCCAACAGCTATGAAAGAGACATGTGTTAGACCATTACATAAAGGAGGCAACAAAACAAATGCCACCAATTACAGGCCTATTTCACTTATAAGCAATATTTCTAAGATTTTGGAAAAACTGGTAAAGAAACGTCTTGTGAATTACATGGAAAAAAACAACTTACTATCTAGGAATCAATTTGGTTTTCGTGAGGGGAGGAGTACAGAAGATGCGGTATTAGAATTGTCAAATTTTGTCACAGATAAGCTAGAAAATAACAAAAAATGTGCAGCAGTGTTCCTGGACCTAGCAAAAGCTTTTGACACTGTTAATCACAGTTTGCTGCTGAAGAAATTAGAAGCCATGGGAATTAGAGGAGTTCCTCTAGCATGGTTTAGATCATACCTCTGTGACCGGCGTCAAAAAGTCAAAGTTGAAGAACATCTCAGTTCAGAGGAAACGATGAAGTTTGGGATTCCCCAAGGAACAGTTCTTGGGCCAATTCTGTATTTGGCATATGCAAATGAGCTATGTTCAATTAAGATAAGAGGAAGAGTAATAGCTTTTGCTGATGATACGTGTATACTATTTGAAGGAAACACCTGGGAGGAAGTTTTTAATCTGGCACAGGAAGAATTGATCAAAGTCGATAAATGGTTAAGAGAAAATTTGCTTACAGTAAATGCAACAAAAACGAAATTTTTAGCCTTTTCTCTGACAGAACGGACGAGACCACCGGATTCTTCAATAATCCTGCATCACTGTGGAAGCACCAACAACCCGTGTGATTGCCCTTCAATTCAACAAGTCAATGCAATAAAATATTTAGGAACAATAGTGGGCAACAAATTCAAATGGGACAAGCACATTAATCTATCAATTACCCGGATCAGAAAGCTTCTCTACAAATTCTATCAACTCCGTAAAATCCTCAACTATGAGACATTAAAAACTGTTTATTTTTCTTTAGTGCAATCAATTTTAAGATACGTCATAATTATCTGGGGAGCTACGAATTTTACACATGTTGAACCTCTCTATAAACTTCAAAAACGAATACTAAAAATAATAGGCTTCAAGGAGAATCAATTCCCCACAAACATTCTTTTCAAGGACAGTAAAGTACTGAGTGTAAGACAACTCTACATCCAGGCTATCATCACGCGAATGAGGAGAAACAACGAACACATAAGACTGGCAGATCATAACCATCAAACAAGGCAGAGAAACACGTATTCAATAGTACCAAGGATGAACACTACATTTGGGCAAAGAAACTACACATATTTGGGACCAAAAATTTATAATTCAATACCAAGTTACATTAGGGAAGAATTCAATAGACACAGGTTCAAGAAAAGTTTATTTTCCTGGTTGGTTGATATTGGAGTGGAAAATTGTGAAAATTTAGTTAGACTGTAAATATTGAAACTATTTATTCTTCATTCCACTCTTTACTGTTTTTCATTTTTCTAAAAATAACCTTTCTTATTATTATCCTTAATAGAACATTAATATTTATTTACTAATTCCATAATTTTGTTTGTTTGTATTATACATTTTTACTAATTTTATTATAAAAAACTTTAATCCCATATCAGTGAATGAAGTTTGTAAATAGTAATTATTACACGCAATAAGCAACTAATTACTTATACCCCAACACATATAATATATAGTGGGGTGTATATTTATTCATTGAAATTATCATTTATTCATTGTTGAAACACCGCTGATTTATGTAGTTATATTACAATACTATATTATCAATATTCTAATGTTGCATTCAATCTTCATTGTAATTAATAAGTTTTCATAATATGTGAAATTAGTTGCATAATTGGCTGTTGTACTGTAATTTATTGTAGATTCGTGTATGAACCAGAATGTATTGTAACTTACTTGAATAAATAAATTTGAAATTTGAAATTTTCGAGATATTTATTTTTTAAAGTGATGCATAATCGAAAAACCAGTTTTTCTTCCATTTTTTCACTCTTTCAAGTCTTATAACTTTTCAACAATTATTGATGTGTAACCGATGGAGGCATTTTTAACCCTACACCACACCTGACATCATTTCTGTGACCGGAGATATCTTTGTCTCTTGACTTGATTAATCTTACAAAATATTAAATATATAAGAATACATGTGGTTCGATAGTCATTCTTGCAGACTATAACACCGCTGCACACCAATGTAAACGGAGGGGGGTTGTTTCTTCTCTTCTATTATATTTGCTAAAGTCTACTGCTATCAATTTATCTACCGGTATTTGAATCATCTATTGGTTGGGAGCTTTTAGTGGATTCGTTCATTCAAATGCACAGATTATCATCATTAACTAATTGTCACCTATTCTAGCAGCTAGCAACTACGAGCCAGGAACTTCAATGAAAAATACTAATAAAATTCAACTTCAGGTTTATTGAACTCTAAATAGGTAGAACGAATTAATAAAAGTCAGGCAACATGTCAAATTTTCAAACAGAACAAAGTGATTCAGCAATTGATTCACAAAAAAATATATTCAATACCAATCTACACATTTTGGGAACCTGCTAACTTGCTGCATTTAAATTTGGGCCTCGGTCATTCTATCAAACTAAATTTATGAGCTTAATAAGAAAAACATCAAAAGTTCGCCACTCACCATTTTAACAATATTCAAACTTGGACTCTTCAGAAACACTCACATACGCTTTAATAAAACTCACTATACTTGAACTCACACGCACAAATGATTTTCTGATTCTACTCCTACTAACTATATAGAATTTGGTTTCCTATTCATCTAGATAAAAATTACTGATAGCTGGAAACTTAACAATTTGTCCCTCTGAATGGGAAATGGGCCCAATCAGAGGACCGAGGCTCGCAACCGTTACATGTTTTCCCAGTTATGTCTCAATTCGAACTGTGGCCTTTTCACTGAAAATTATTCCCCCTCCACGAGCGTTGAGCATAACTTCCAGTGGAAAAGCCAAAGCTGCAAAAAGGTCAATGCTCGTACAACTTCCAAATACAGTGGCTTTTTCGACATGAAATTGAAACTGTATTTGAAAAATGCACGAAAATTGCCTTAATTTTGACAACTAAGCCACAAGTTAGCAAATTCAAACAAGACAGAGTCATTTCTCACACTAAAAACGCAGGGTTCAACAAACAGTAAAATCAAAGTTCATTTCAGTTCAAAAACCTAAAGAACAATATAAGAAACACAAAAACAACTACAATAATACCCTCTCAATATCACACTATTACAGATGAAACAAGTTTTGACAAAAACTCTTTTTTCTGCTTTGAATAGAATTGATTAATAATGTGAATATTCCCGAAACGGTTTGAGATATCGATATGCGGTTTCCACCATTCATTTTTTCTTGAAATTCCCTATCAAAATTATGTCTCGCATGACCACCTTCCTATTTAAAAAAATGAAGTTGCATTCAATATGGCGAATCCAAGATGGCGGACCATATTTTTAAAGTCATTGTAAAGTAGTTTTTTTCAATTTGAGTAGGATCCCCAATCACACCCACCGTCAAATTACCTTTGTGTATGAGATATTAAGCTGTTGTCGGACTGTTCACCCATCCTGTATAGAATGTCTTAATTATCCAATAGAACCAAAACTTCTTCAATTTTGATTATTTTTGAGAGCCGCGAGGCAGGGGCGGTCTGGCGAGGACGGCTGGTCGGGAATCCCCGAGGCCAAGGGGCCCCCCAAAATGTAAGGCCTGCTATTGCAAATTCACTTGGACTTTTAGGGCCGGTTTCCGAGCTCGGGATTTAGCTAAGTCCTAGAATTTAAACAGCTGGAGTCAGAAAATTGGTTTTCCAAAACGGGGCGAAATCGCATCTTTTGTAACAGTAGTCATAGTTTTTATTTTCTCATTTCTATAATTGGAAACGTTTTCCCTTGACGAAATAAGACATTCCTAAATGATTCAAAATAGCTGAAGCTTTACACTATTTTCTCTTTATTTTATTTTGTGTTCTATTTTCTAGTTTTTCGGAATTTAATTCAACGTGACTATGACAATGACTGCGACTAAGCCCCGTTTTGGAAAACCAATTTTCTGACTCCAGCTGTTTAAAGTCTAAGACTAAGCTAAATCCCGAGCTCGGAAACCGGGCCTAAATGTTTTTCGTAGTAACAATAATCCAGGCAATGAATGCTCAAATAAAGGTATAGAGGGAAAAGTTTGGAACACAATTTTCAACTCCACAGCTCTTTTAAGGATAGTAAGAGGATTGACATATCAAAAGTCCTCACCCCTACCCCCTGTGCTAAAGGGGTGGGCGTGGTTTGAAAGTACCATTTTTTCATTTTTCGCATATATCACGGAAACTATGCATCTTATGAACATTTGTATTCTGGGCAAAATTAAAGTTTACAAAATTACCAACGAGAATGTGCTAATTATGAGATTGTAGAGCATTAAATTATCTTTCATTTCATGTATAATTCGACTATTTCACGCATACCCATACGACCGTTGCAGCAGTTTTAGTTTTGAGTGTCAAATCTCAAGATTTGCAACAAGTGACTTTTCTCGAATATCACACTATTCTGTCGTCATAAATTGGCAGTGTGCTTCAGTATGAACATTCATATTAAGTACCCATTGTCTCCGGAACTAAACACAGGGGGTGTTTCTAAACTTCTCAACAAACAGAGACACTCAAAACTAAAACTGCTGCAACGGTTGTATGGGTATGCGTGAAATAGTCGAATTATACATGAAATGAAAGATAATTTAATGCTCTACAATCTCATAATTAGCACATTCTCGTTGGTAATTTTGTAAACTTTAATTTTGCCCAGAATACAAATGTTCATAAGATGCATAGTTTCCGTGATATATGCGAAAAATGAAAAAATGGTACTTTCAAACCACGCCCACCCCTTTAGCACAGGGGGTAGGGGTGAGGACTTTTGTTATGTCAATCCTCTTACTATCCTTAACAGTCGTATGGGAATGCGTGAAATAGTCGAATTATACATGAAATGAATAGCTATTTGTGCAACTAGTGCACAAAGTGACAGTTTGCTGCACCGAAAGAAACGTTTACGCCCGAGCCGTAGGCGAGGGCGGAATGGTTTCTTGAGTGCAGCAGAGGAACTTTGCGCACGTATTTCACATTAAGTTTTTCCTACAGTTACCATTGAATATGAAAAGTGGGTAATTATGGGTAAAATTGTCTGAAATGCATCAAATGTTTTTCTGTGTAATTTTATTATTGATAAAAACCTTAATTTATTGTCAAATTGAATAAAAATGTTGTCCTTGGTTATAATATCTACTTAATAATTTGCGCGTTGTGCTTCATTGCACCTCTGCTCACTATAGCAGCCCAGTCACTGTTACCAACTTCATTTTGATTTTGCTGCACTGTTGCTCCATATAACCTACTAAGTATTTTGCATTGCCATGTTGCAAATCTGGAGTGCAGAAAAATTTTTCCCGCACTAGAGCGGAAAAGTGATTCTTTGCGTTCTGTAATCAGTGCAGCAATGGCCACTTTTCAACGTAACTGTAGGAAAAGATAATTTAATGCTCTACAATCTCATAATTAGCACATTCTTGTTGGTAATTTTGTAAACTTCAATAAATTTTTCCCAGAATATGATTTCTGATTTGCATGGTACTGATTGATAATGTGAATATCTTCTGAATGGTTTGTGATATCGATGTGCGGCTTTCGCCATTCATTTTTCCTTGAAATTCCGTTTTGAAATCATGTATCGGATGACCACTTTCTCATTTAAAATAATAAAGTTGCATTCAAAATGGCGGACCAGATTTTTAAAGTCATAGTAAAGTAGTATTTTCAATTTGAGTAACATCCCCAATCACAACCACCTTGGAATCACTTCTTTTTATGAGATACTAAGCCGTTCTCAGACTTTTTCTCTCTTTTCTGCTTAGAATAGTATTGATTAATAATGTGAATATTTCCGAAACGGTTTGAGATATCGATATGCGGTTTCCACCATTCATTTTTTCTTCAAATTCCCTATCGAAATCATGTATTGCACGACCACCTTCCTATTTAAAAAAATTAAGTTGCATTCAATATGGCGGACCAGATTTTTAAAGTCATTGTAAAGTAGTTTTTTTCAATTTGAGTAGGATCCCCAATCACACCCACCGTCAAATTACCTTTGTGTATGAGATATTAAGGCTGTTTGAACAAAAAAAAATTTCAACTTTTTTTTGTTGGAAGCTTTAAAGTTCATTGAGTCAAAACCGAATATATGCTATTGGAAAAATTCAAAAAAATTTATTGTGGCCTATGTGTGACCTTGAAGTGTACATTTTGAGCATTTTTCGTACTTCCTGCAAATGCAAACAATAAACACCACAGCAATGAAACTTTAGGACAACTATCTTCAAAATATGCTCTTTCAAGTGGTCTACTCTTAATTACAAAATATTCATGTTTTTTGTTTTTTTACAAAATATCGATTTTTATTGTGTTTTACAGTGAAATTTTCAGTTTTTTATTTAAATTAGCATACGTGGGTTTTAACTCGCTAGCCAATGCAATTTTTTGTTTCTCATTATAAGTATCCGTTTAGAAACATTAATTGGTTGAACAAGCCAATGTTTATACTTGGGCTCGTGCGCAAGCACCGTGCGTGCGTAAAGTATCGGGGAGGTAGGAGTGGGCAGTTTCGGTAACTGTCTCCTTGGTAGACTTGGACTGGCTGAGTGGCCGGGAGTAATGACCTTGGGGACTTCTTTCGTCCAGGTTTTCCTTTCACCTGTGGCCGCTCCCCATAGGGTCATGTCGAATTTTCTAACTTCAAATGATGTCTCTCATCAGTTAGAGAAATCAGTTCAGGTATCAGTTCAGGAAATCAGTTCTCAATCAGTTTAGGTATTAGCTACCACTTCTTCTCGTAATGATGTTATCTCAGGTATAATCAATAGTTGCTCCACCTATCACAAAATCGTTCGTACAACAGCATATGTTCTACGGTTCATTCATATTTGTAGAAAACAAAATTCAGTCACTCCGCATTTTGGTCAATTAACTATCTCTGAAATTTCAGAAGCTGAAAATTGTATCTTCAAATCCATTCAAGAAGAGGCCTTCTCTGCTGAACTTAAAGCATTGCGTCAAAATCAGGAGCTAATGTTCCCTTTTACAATTGTGGTTTGGATTACGCCGGTCCTATTTCCATCTGTGTAGGCAGCCCCAAATCTCGTACTTTTTCTCCACCACTCTTCAGAAAAAAACCCATTCCTCCACCACTCTTCAGAAAAAAGGCAAATGGCTAAACAATTATGAAAATTTGAAGGTCGGTACGGTTGTCATCTTGAAGGATCCTGGTTCCGCGCAGTCCACTTGGAAGCTGGCGCGCATTACTGAAGTTCATCCCGGTAAGGACGACAAGGTTCGAGTTGTCACTGTTCTCACTCCCTCTGGCACTTTTAAGAGAGCTATTTCGAGTTTAGCACCTCTTCCCATTGATGAGGATTCTAGTTAATACCCTTGCTCTTATGGTTCATGTTGTATTTTTAGGTTTCATTGTTTTTTTTCCCTGGTTCTCACATGGGGCCCAGTTTTCAATTTCCAATTGCCTTGCCAGATTTCACATATTTCTTACTTTTTCTTATTGTGCCATACCCCCGTATGACACAAGGGGCCCAGTTTATGTAAAATCTGACAAAGCATTTATTGGAACGGTTCCACTTGTTACTCGTTCCGCTACTACGTAGACATCATGTCGTCATTTTGTCTGTCTGCGCTGACCGGTGACGTCACACTCACGGTTCTTGCCACTGCCTTAATCAAGTTGGTTTTCTATACTTTTAGTCATGTTATTTTGCCGTTGCAATTTTAATATTTGTGCTATTCGATTTTTTGGAATTTAATTTGTCTTTAGGCATCTTACTTTCTAGATATTTATTACTTTTTCACCAAACGTTTGTAAACGTTTTTGTACGTGGCTGACATTTCCGCCTTCCTTTTTTGTTGCTAGCGCCTTTAGCTTGCTTCTTGTCTTTAATGGAGTATAGTCGGGTGTGCATATCGCGCCCGGTCTAAACTTTTCATCCAAAGTCATCTGGTCTACGGAACGTTTTTAAAAGTGAATTATTCTTCGAATTAATTCGTTTGTTCTATTCTTCAATTGTGATTCAATTATTCATCGATTGCTTCACATATTTGCTCTGATAAACTTTGTTAAGTTCACAACCTCGTGTGGGCGTTCATCGCTATTTATTTGATCTACGGAACGTTTTTAAAGTGTGAATTACTTCGGCAAATTAATTCATTTATTCTATTCTTCAATTGTGATTCAATTATTCATCGATTGCTTCGCATATTACTCTGATAAACTTTATCAAAATTGCAACCTCATGTGGGTGTTTTTCGCTATTCATCGGATCTACGGAACGTTTTTAAAAGTGAATTATTCTTTCAAATTGATTCATTTATTCTATTCTTCAATTGGGATTCAACTATTCATCGATTTCTTCGCATATTTACGCTGATAAACTTGTCAAGTTCACAACCTCGTGTGGGCTTCAATTGCCATTCTTCTACAATTGGCTTCACCTCGTGAAACTCAAACTTTCAAGTTCATCATCTCTACCGTTTGGAAATCAATCTAAAAATTCCACAACTTGAAGGTCGGATTATTCATTTGGGATTCTACATGCGCCTGTCTACATTTCCACTGGGGGATTGGCCTGCTGTGGTGGACGCTTCCATTCTTGTCATCGCATGGCCAGATCACATCGTCGCTTGCTGATGTCCTGTTCCTTTGGGTATTGTGGACTCATTGCCTGTCTGCCTGGCTGCATCTCCTCTTCAAAATTTTATTCAGGTTACGTAAATCGTTCTATTCAATTTTCAATTATGTATGTATCATAATTGTTTTATTAATGTCTATCTTGACATTCAATTCACTGAGGCCACCGACGCCTATTAATTCATTGGATTTGACAGCTACCCTTGGCTTTACAAGTGATTTTCTGAGGCCACTGACGCCTATTAATTGATTTATTAATGTCTATCTTGACATTCAATTCACTGAGGCCACTGACGCCTATTAATTGATTTATTAATGTCTATCTCGACATTCAATTCACTGAGGCCACCGATGCCTATTAATTCATTGGATTTGACAGCTACCCTTGGCTTTACAAGTGATTCACTAAGGCCACCGACGCCTATTAATTCATTGTATTTAACAGCTACCCTTGGCTTTACAAGTGATTTTCTGAGGCCACTGACGCCTATATAATTGTATTCAATAGTAGCAACTATTTCATTGGATTTGACAGCTACCCTTGGCTTTACAAGTGATATTTCAAGGCCAGTGACGCCTATTAATTTTTGTTGATGTCTATCTTGACATTCAAATCACTGAAGGCCTATGCCGCATATATTTTTATGTATTCTACTTGTTGAGCACTATTTACAGCATATTGTCATTTATTATTCCTTTTGTAAATCATTAAGATTGAACCTTACAGCAATAACTTTCATTATAGCACTCAATTTATATTCATTTCAGGTATCATTAATATTACCTTTTCGTTTATTGTCAGACTTCAATGGTCATTAATGTCATTGACCTAATCTCATTTAAATTTTGTATTTCTCTAACATGTTATCATGTTGTAATTTTCCCAAGATATTTGACTCAATCTACTTACAATTGATTTTGTATGTGGCCATCTGCCTATTATTATTTTATTGATCCCAAGATATTTGACTCAATCTACTTACAATTGTTTTTGTATGTGGCCATCTGCCTATTATTATTTTATTGATCCCAAGATATTTGACTCAATCTACTTACAATTATTTTGTATGTGGCCATCTGCCTATTATTATTTTATTGTTATTAAATCTCATCTTGTTGATTCATTTAGTCTTTTATTGGCGTACTTACCACACTTCAAGCTATCAGTATTTTTATGCACAGAATTCAAAGATTTATTTGTGGGTATTTATACCAACTATCATTCACAGTCCACTGCCCTGACCTTGGATTCTGTCATAAAAATTGGTTCATCCGGGCCAGATTTCTTGATCCAGTGTTTATCTAGGATAATTGTTAATTGGACCAATTGGATAAAAATTGGTCCTTCAGCCCGTTCATTTTTGATCTAGTGTTACCTAGGATAATTGTTAATTTTTATTACCCATTTCTTGGTCCATTGAACCTTAGGGTTTCAGTGACCCTGTGCCTAATAGTCTAGCTTGACGCCAATGATTAGGTCCCACTCTAGAGTATATTTTATTCCATTGTACCTTTGTTTGTTTATATTGTTTAATATTAAGCATTCACACACTTGTTTCAAATTTTCAGTACTGGCTGCAACTCAAAGCACGCTGCGATGTGTATGCACCAGCTATCAACTATCTTGTACCCTGAGAGACTGAACCGCACTGAACTGGTCACAGACGGCTATTGCGCATTGAGAAAACAACACACGGCAAACTACACCGCCTTGCGAGCTCGCTACTTGACTCGCCGCACAGCAACTTGCCTCAAACGCACAGGCGTGCCTCTCTGCGTACTGGACCAGCGCCCAAAGTTGCTTATTGGCGCAGCAATCGCATTGCTACAGTGCAGCATCGTTTCGTTCACTCAGGTTTTTCTGTTAGTTTTTAAGCATGTCCGATCATGAGGAAGATTCACTTCCTGAGCCTTCTGCTCTTTTCAATACAAGAGACAATTTACACCACAAAATAGATTGGTTCATAACCAGCTATAGTGATTATGTTGTGGACACTGAAGCCACTTATTATCAATTGTTGACTGTCAAGAACGAATTAGGTTCACTTAGAATTAAGTATGATAAAATTCATGAACAGTTATGGAATTCAGAGTTGCAAGCACAAGACACTTCAACTCATTTTGAGATACTTAATAAGTTTATCTCCATTACCTCTAAGGCAAACGCTGCATTAACTGCTTTTGAAAGCAGACAACACAACAATGAGGCCACTGTTGGTGCTTCCCAGCGGCCAACATCTCAAAACTCACATTTGGCAAATTTTCAGTTGCCTCAGATTCCGCTTCCACGCTTCAATGGGGAGCTTTCAAAATGGCAAGCATTCTCAAGTGCTTTTACCAATATTATTGGTAATCAAGATAATATTAATGAATCATTGAAATTTTTCTATCTTCGTCAATCACTCAGTGGTGAAGCTCTTGCTAGAGTGGAACACATTGAAGCTGACGAAAATGGTTTTCAGCTTGCTTGGAACCTCTTAAGGGAGAGGTATGACAATAAGAGATTAATTGCTGCCAGGCACGTCACGGCAATTGAATCTCCGCCTACCATAAAGCGTAACTGTCCGCAATCATTACGGGCATTCATTGACTTTTGCAAGTCCCACATTACCACGCTCGAAGCGCTTCAACTTGGAGTCCAAATCAAGGACTTATTGTACATGCACAAAATGTTGTTGCAGTTGGATACTGCTACTGTTCGAGAATGGGAAAAGAGTGTTGGTATACACAACATTCCCACCATTGATAAATTTTGGAATTTTTTGGAATCACAATGCAAAATCATGGAAGCTGTTGCTTCAAGCTCAGCTAACCATCATCAAGGAAATGTACAGCAAAGTACATCCAACTCGGTTGGTGCTCATAGCAAGCCGAAGTTCAATCAAAATCAATCGAATGTTCAAGCTAGGATGCAGGTTACTACCTCTTCTATGTCACCTTGTAGTTTTTGTAATTCTGTTGGTCATTTTCCAAATCGTTGTAATGAATTATTGAAGTTGCAGGTTACTGATCGTTGGAATGCTGTCCGTGACAAAAGGTTATGTTATAATTGCTTCAAGCCTTTCGCACCCAATCATGTTTGTTCGGACAAATCGTGTACACTTTGTGGCAAGAGTCACCACACTGTTCTTCATAGGTCGTATCCTCAATCACGAGACACTCAGCCTACTTCTAAGGATAAGGTAACTTCAAATGTTATTCATTCTCAATCCTTTGCTCCCTCCAAGGGTAAGAATGCTGTTTTGAATTCCGTCATGGTTCAGAATGCGGAAACAACTAAGCAAGCTGTTTCTCATGCAGAACAGCCTCAGAAGAACTCTCATGTCACAATGAGCTCCACTTCGTCACTGTGTTTGCAACAGCAATCAACCGTTGCCTTGTTACCTACTGCCGAAGTTTTGGTTCAAACTTCTAGTGGGGAATTTATTAAAGCAACCGCGCTTTTAGATTCTTGCTCTGATTGTAATTTGATGTCAACTAGGTTGGCTGAAAAATTGTCACTTGCTGCTTTGTATTCTGACACTTTGATTCATAGTGTAGGTGAGAATAAGACCAAATCATCTATTTCTCATTCGGTTTGCTTGTCTTCAGCTGATCGTTCGTGGTCGGTCGAAGAAAATTGTATTGTAGTTGATAGCATATCATCTAATGTTCCTAGTGTGAACATTGATCTTTCTAAAATTTCAATTCCTGTTGAACTCAAATTAGCGGATCCATTGTTTGATCAATCTAAACCTGTAGATTTGTTACTTGGTGCTGGCATATTCGCATCGATACTTCAGCCTGGTAAATTGTATTTAGCTCAAAACGCTCCTATTCTTCAGAAAACCAGTCTAGGTTGAGTCATATTTGGTTCTTGTAAAGCTATTCGTCCTATTGCAGCACCTCGTTCGTGCCTCCCCGCTTCACCTGTGGCCGCTCCCCGTAGGGTCATGTCGAATTTTCTAACTTCAAATGATGTCTCTCATCAGTTAGAGAAATCAGTTCAGGTATCAGTTCAGGAAATCAGTTCTCAATCAGTTCAGGTATTAGCTACCACTTCTTCTCGTAATGATGTTATCTCAGGTATAATCAATAGTTGCTCCACCTATCACAAAATCGTTCGTACAACAGCATATGTTCTACGGTTCATTCATAATTGTAGAAAACAAAATTCAGTCACTCCGCATTTTGGTCAATTAACTATCTCTGAAATTTCAGAAGCTGAAAATTGTATTTTCAAATCCATTCAAGAAGAGGCCTTCTCTGCTGAACTTAAAGCATTGTGTCAAAATCAGGAGCTATTGCCTAATAGTTCTATTAAAGCCTTGTCACCATTCATTCACTCAGATTCTCTGCTGAGAGTTGGTGGACGTTTGCAAAATGCAAATGCTTCATTTGATTACAAACATCAAATATTGTTGCCTAGCAATCACAAATTCACTCGTGCATTGATTGTTGCTCACCATCATCGTCTAAGTCATGCTGGTGTGCAGGCCACCATGGCCAGTGTAAGACAACGATTTTGGTTTCCCTCCACCCATCGCACCATCAAAAGTGTATTGCGGCATTGCTTAATGTGTTTTCGCTTTTCTGCTCTTCGTTCTGAGCAAATCATGGGTAGTTTACCAGCGGCCCGCGTTCAGGCTAATGTTCCCTTTTACAATTGTGGTTTGGATTACGCCGGTCCTATTTCCATCTGTGTAGGCGGCCCCAAATCTCGTACTTTTTCTCCACCACTCTTCAGAAAAAAGACCCATTCCTCCACCACTCTTCAGAAAAAAGGCAAATGGCTAAACAATTATGAAAATTTGAAGGTCGGTACGGTTGTCATCTTGAAGGATCCTGGTTCTGCGCAGTCCACTTGGAAGCTGGCGCGCATTACTGAAGTTCATCCCGGTAAGGACGACAAGGTTCGAGTTGTCACTGTTCTCACTCCCTCTGGCACTTTTAAGAGAGCTATTTCGAGTTTAGCACCTCTTCCCATTGATGAGGATTCTAGTTAATCCCCTTGCTCTTATGGTTCATGTTGTATTTTTAGGTTTCATTGTTTTTTTTCCCTGGTTCTCACATGGGGCCCAGTTTTCAATTTCCAATTGCCTTGCCAGATTTCACATATTTCTTACTTTTTCTTATTGTGCCATACCCCCGTATGACACAAGGGGCCCAGTTTATGTAAAATCTGACAAAGCATTTATTGGAACGGTTCCACTTGTTACTCGTTCCGCTACTACGTAGACATCATGTCGTCATTCTGTCTGTCTGCGCTGACCGGTGACGTCACACTCACGGTTCTTGCCACTGCCTTAATCAAGTTGGTTTTCTATACTTTTAGTCGTGTTATTTTGCCGTTGCAATTTTAATATTTGTGCTATTCGATTTTTTGGAATTTAATTTGTCTTTAGGCATCTTACTTTCTAGATATTTATTACTTTTTCACCAAACGTTTGTAAACGTTTTTGTACGTGGCTGACATTTCCGCCTTCCTTTTTTGTTGCTAGCGCCTTTAGCTTGCTTCTTGTCTTTAATGGAGTATAGTCGGGTGTGCATATCGCGCCCGGTCTAAACTTTTCATCCAAAGTCATCTGGTCTACGGAACGTTTTTAAAAGTGAATTATTCTTCGAATTAATTCGTTTGTTCTATTCTTCAATTGTGATTCAATTATTCATCGATTGCTTCACATATTTGCTCTGATAAACTTTGTTAAGTTCACAACCTCGTGTGGGCGTTCATCGCTATTTATTTGATCTACGGAACGTTTTTAAAGTGTGTATTACTTCTGCAAATTAATTCATTTATTCTATTCTTCAATTGTGATTCAATTATTCATCGATTGCTTCGCATATTACTCTGATAAACTTTATCAAAATTGCAACCTCATGTGGGCGTTTTTCGCTATTCATCGGATCTACGGAACGTTTTTAAAAGTGAATTATTCTTTCAAATTGATTCATTTATTCTATTCTTCAATTGGGATTCAACTATTCATCGATTTGACATTCGAGGCAGACCCATAGAGGCCATTCCAAGATATGCAGTAATACTGCATAGAGCATATTGTCCTCCAATATACATCTTTAATGTAATTTTTGATTTGTGTTTTTTAAATTATGACAAGTCACTTCTGACGCTTCCACATGCTGGCCCATAAAGCATAAGCGTTAGACTGAAAAAAAATAACAGGAGAATAAATCAGATCGAAGAAATAAATTCTTGTTTCAAGAGCTAAAGTTGTAAGTATGGGAGAAAGAGATAGAGTATAGAGATTAGTTGGAAAAAAACTAATATATAATCAAAACGAGAAAATAATGGAAATTGAAGTTGAATTCATAAAATGTGCTTAGCACTCACCAAATTTGAAACAAGCCATAATATTAAAATGCCTATCAACCATTAACTTTGTAAACATTGCACACCAGTTCAGAGGTAATACAGAGGAAATAAGAAATAAACAAGAAAACATTGATAAATATGGAATAAAAATAATAATAACCAAAAACTAACTCAGTTAACTTTCAATTCTAATTAAAGGCTCAATCACTCAAATCTCATTCATACAAGCTCATACCAAAACATAAACTGAAATAACGAGGGAGACAGGAATGAGAAAAAATTTATTGCAATAATTGAAAAGAAAAGGCCAGCTGTATTGCAGCGGAAAAGAGTGATAAAAGGCAATAATAATGAAGGGCAGGCAACGGATTCACAAACAGCCACTCAGAGATAAGATAGCCCTCCGAAATTCCAAGCTCAAGATAAGGAATCCTATTCCAACTACGATAAGATAACTAGCAGGAAGAAACTATCATCATCCCATTATTATACTGAGAAATTAGCTGGTAAGAAAAATTCGAAAAATTCACAAACAAACTGAAAAATTAAACTCTCATTCACACTACTCACACACGAACACAAAATATAAATATGATTGGAAGGAAAGTTACAATGTAGAGTAAAACTATAAAAAAAAAAAAAAAAAAAAAAAAAAAAAAAATTGAATTATCATAGATAAGGAAAGTATTGCTTTCCGAAAGGAATTAAGGTACCCCAATTTCTAAACTTCTATACGTTTCAAGATCCCCTGAGTCCAAAAAAGTGGTTTTTGGGTATTTGTCTGTATGTGTGTGTGTGTGTGTGTGTGTGTGTGTGTGTATGTATGAGTGTATGTGCGTCTGTGTAGTCTGTATATAAGACATCGATATGTGATCTCTGTTATCTATATTGCTCCCTGTGTGGCAGATAATTAAGTATGTAACTAATTTTTATTTAATTCATAGTAACATAAATATTGTTTCTTTTCAAATTATATAAACGTTAACAAATTTAAGTAAATAAAATTTAATAAATAAATTTTAACACCTTTTAAACTAAAAGGTGGGCGCGTCAATAATTGCCTGTAGTAGATTTAGTAGAGTAATTTTTTTTTTCATTTTTCGAATATATCTCGGAAACTATGCATCTTAGGAACATTTGTATTTTGAGAAAAATTGAAGCTTACAAAATTACCAACAAGTTTTGTCCTTTACATTTTTTCCACTTATTACTTACATGCAAATATCTTGGAAACAATGTGTTCTATTGACATAATCAACTACATAAAAATGAAGCTTAATAAAATTTCCTACAAGTTTTGTTTGTTAAAGGTTTTCGATAAATCCTATACTTTTCGAGATATTTATGTTCTACAGTGATGCATTTTCCAAAAACCAGTTTCTCTTCCATATTTTCGCTCTTTCAAGTCTTATAACATCTCAACAATTGATGAAACAAGAATGTGCTAATCACGAGATTGTAGAGCATTCAATTATCTCTCATTTCATGTATAATTCGACTATTTCACGCATTCCCATACGACTGTTGCAGCAGTTTTAGTTTTGAGTGTCAATCTCAAGATTTGCAACAAGTGACTTTCTACGAATATCACACTATTCTGACATAATAAATTGGCAGTGTGCTTCAGTATGAACATTCATATTGAGTACCTATTGGAACGTCTGCGGAACAAAAAACAGGGGGTGTTTCTAAACTTCCTACCAAACAAAGAGCATTGATATCATTCACGAGGTATGATGACATTCAACCAAGCTGCTCTATAGTGAGATTCACTCTAAAATGTCAGCATTAGTTGAACGTGACGAGCTTCGATGTTATTTATTAGGTACGCTGACACACAACCAAGCAGCTTTACACTGAGACAGTGTCAGCATTAGTTAAAGGTGAAACATTGGTGCTATTCACTAGCAATACTGACTGTTGAAAGTGAACTACCCTTTAGAGTACCCAAGTCGGTCAGCATTGACTGAATGGGAAGCATTGATGTTATTCATGAGGATTGCTGACAGTCGAAAGTGGATCTTCTCACAGTAAGTGGCTAGCCACTTCAAGAGGCTTCAAGGGCCAAGAACATTTTCAGGCCACTCTACAACAATCGATTAGTTACGGAAGCCTGCAACTGTGAATAGATTTTTTCATTGGGGGTGAGTTCTTTCATGAAGGATTACTATTTCGAATACCTTCTTTTTCGAGGGGAAGTGGTCTGGTGGTAAAGTGGGGGAAGAGAGAGATTGCATTGCAAGCTTCACTACACTGAGCGCTACAAGTGTCAAACTCCCTGACTATGCTCCTCCAACGCCAAGGAAGGAAGCCATTCAAACAACCTTAAGCCGTCTCGGACTTTTCACCCACTCTGTATGTACAGTACCGTACTCAGTATTTTTCGAATGTTTTGTCAGAGATTACTGTAATGAAAATCTATAATATGAACTTATATTGTTTTGGAGTATATCTTAATACAATAACATACTTTGTTATTGCATTGAGGTAAAAGTAATAGTCCAATAATAATTGAAGTATTATTCATTGTAATATTATTACCGTACTATTATTACTTGATCAACATCTTGCTCTGAATTAAATTCTAAGAACTCTTATTCACAATGTGTTCAAATAATTCTTAGCCGAGTTCTGAGTAGTTTCCCATGATTTTTTATGTTCTCATTTTTAACTCCATTCTTCCATTCATACTTTGTCTTTCTGTTTCCTCTGATTATTAACATTAAATATAAAAAAGCTTTGATCTAAAGGCTAATTGGAACAATATAGATCTTTTGAAAAAACATGTATGGTAAATATCTACCTACGAATGTCAGCTAGCATTCGGCTAGGTTGATTTTTAAGTTGAAATCCAATAATTCTTAGTAATGTATGTCATAATATAATAGTAGTCTGTACTGTATTATTATTCAACACAATAGTCTAGCTCTTGAAGTAGCAATATGAAACATCAATATAATATGAAAATGAGTGTAAAACGAAAGAACGTGATGCGGAAATTTAAATGTTGATAATTTTGACCGTCCTAGACTTTGTTCATGCTTCAGTTAGACCACCGTATAAGTTATGGTAGCCTACTGGTATTCGTATAAATAATACTAGCCGTCAGGCTCGCTTCGCTCGCCATATCCGTCTAGCCAGGGGGCTCCGCCCCCTGGACCCCCGACTGGATCGTCCAGGGATGAGAACAGCAGGCTCGCTTCGCTCGCCTGCATTTTTCATTTGAGCATTTTTATCATATGTTAGAGCAATCCAGTCGGGGGTCCAGACTAAACGTCTGGCTAAACGGATATGGCGAGCGAAGCGAGCCTGACGGCTAGTAATATAATATTCCCAGGATTGAAGTAGCAGTGCCCAATCAATTTTTCCGCGATAAATGCATTTAGATCTTCAACTTGGTGCCAACCTAATATAGTCAACTCAACTTAATGCCAACCTGACAAAATTATTAATTTAGTTGCCAGTTAACAACTGTTTCGAAGAGGTACTCTATCAAGATTATAGTTCTATAGTAACATATGATATGGAAATTTCAATTATAATTAAGAGATTGGGAGAAGAAGAATATACATGCTAAAAGACGAACTTTAAAGCCTTAAAAACAACCCTTAGAGTTAAAATATTGCCAAAAGATTTCTTAGTGCGCCTCTAAAGGGCCAACTGAACATACCTACCAAATTTGAACGTTTTTGGTCCGGTAGATTTTTAGTTATGCGAGTGAGTGAGTGAGTGAGTGAGTGAGTGAGTGAGTGAGTGAGTCAGTCAGTGAGTGAGTGCCATTTCGCTTTTATATATATAGATTGAAAGGTTATATCTGAATAATTTCAAAGAAAATTATCTTATTTTAAAAAGGGTTTTGTATTTTGCTATCATTTTTAAGAGAAAATGAAATAGAATACCCACCGAGCAACTTTATTTCTGTTGTTTTGAAGCTCAGATTGGTGTATCACAGCTTTTTAAATTAGCTGCCATTTAAGGTTTGTATGAAATTAAAAATCTGATCTAAAAGCAAAGTTTTGAATCAAATTTTGAAAATAGATAATTCATTGATGAATTTAATTCATTTGACATGAAATTGATTATTTTATAAAGGAAATGGAAACTATAGTTTGTGTAAAGTAAGTTGAGTTGGCCCTCCATCCAAAGAAATTACAGGGTTGCCAAATCGTGTAAAATTGTAACTTTCTCAAATTTTCAATTCAACGTCAGAATTGGATGTAGAATATCATCCCCGATATCCCAGTATTGCTAAAAAAGTTTCAGGGTTATATATAAGCTTATGCTTTATGGGCCAGCATGTGGAAGCGTCAGAAGTGACTTGTCATAATTTAAAAAACACAAATCAAAAATTACATTAAAGATGTATATTGGAGGACAATATGCTCTATGCAGTATTACTGCATATCTTGGAATGGCCTCTATGGGTCTGCCTCGAATGTCAAATCTCTGTAATACTCCTTCGATCCATTTAAGCTCCATATCACTTGCCGCAAGCACCTCCTGCAATCCTCCCTCACATGGGAACAGAGGGCAGTTCGAAACCAAGTGCTCCATTGTCTGTATCTCGCCACATTCACAGTATGGGTCAGGTGTAA
Source organism: Nilaparvata lugens (assembly GCF_014356525.2). Taxonomy (NCBI): domain Eukaryota; kingdom Metazoa; phylum Arthropoda; class Insecta; order Hemiptera; family Delphacidae; genus Nilaparvata; species Nilaparvata lugens. Next base: position 43,852,656 of record NC_052508.1, read on the forward strand.
AGCCCCATAAGGCAAGAGACTGTGCGCATCTTCCAGTAGATGTCCAGAACCTGTTCAAACAGCACCACTGCCGGCGGCCAAGCAGTGTCCCTGGAACCTCTCCATTTGGATCCTCAATTGGGTGTTTATTCTTTACTGATGAGGAGGACCACCTTGCCTTACAAATTGTTGCCTTCCAATAGCTGGGATCAACAAAAACAAAATACAGAACGATTGAAAAATTCAGCAACTGCAAGCCACATGATTATAAATAGTGAAAATGACAACCTCGCCTCGAATAATCCAAGAAGTGTTTCATTACAGCTTTTCTAGAGGCAATCAGCTGCTTGCGTTTGGAATAATTCAGTCAAATATCTTGTAAATTGCCAGCCTTCAGCATACAATTTGGTACACAATGCATACCATGCAGCCGCTCTTCTAACTTTAACATTCCTTGGAGACCAAAATACAATCTTCCGACTACTTTTGAAAATTGGAAAAATAATTTCAATTATTTCTGAGAAACTTTCTCGCTTTCACCACTTACTCATTTTTTGAAACAAAAAAGTTTGTAGCATGTCAAAAATTTAATGTTTTCTGCTCGAAATGTCTTGACATTGACAAACATAATCATTAATTAAAAAATAACTATAGGTAGGATAAAAATTATCCAGACACCAATAGAAAGGAGACATTCTCTACGTTAATTTGATATAAAATTATTACGCATTACGACGCCCCATGATTCTGAGAGAAGTGATATTCAAAAGAAAAACAAATCTTCACGATGTTTCCAATTTTATCATAAAAGTTAAATTTCCTTTCAATCCTTCAATCCTGAAGCTTTTCAAGTACTACGAGGATATCGGGGATGATATTGTACATCCAATTCTGACGTTGAATTGGAAATTAGATAAGTTGCAATTTTACACGATTTGGCAACCCTGTAACTTCGGTTGGAGGGCCAAGTCTCAACTTATTTTACACTCACTATAATATTAGATCAAATTTGATGTGATGCATTGAGTAACAGCTGTGTACAATCAGTGGCAAAATGGAGTCAATGGTTGAGTTCAAAGCCACTGATCGGTGAGTGAACGTGGCTCTGAACGAAGCACTGTTTTGTCGTTGAACGATGCATAGACTCACATGCAGCACTAGATTTGGAATTGAAATCGGCCATTAAGGGGACAGCCTGAAATATTATTACATACTAAAGATCTTGAAGATTTTTGTGATCTATAATATTACAAAGATATATATAATATCTCTCGCTAAAATACCTCAATGGAACCTTTAATTTCAAGTAAGAGCTAGCATTGGGAAGGCATAGGTATTGTGCGTTTATACCTCTACAAGGTCTTTGATCTTACTGATAAGAAAAAAAATCGTCATATCCGGTTCGTTCACTGATCAGTTGATCGTACTTTTCCACCGATGGAAAAGAACGTAAATAGAGTAGCTGAACGTAAACAGACATGGCTGAATACGAGGTTGTTTACAAATAATGGACTCCATTATAATGTATTTGGGAGCAGAGAAATGCATGATTACATAAATTCAATAACATTTAAAATATTTTACAAAGCATTTAAAACTACTCCAATCACCTGATGGTTTTCCATTTTAATTGATTACAATGAAATAGGTTAAGTTCTAGTTTTGTTTACAAAATATGATCAACAGGGGAAACATCTGTCAGTCATAACTCATGAGCAACCGTTCAGCCACAGAATACACACAAAATGGAAGGTATCAATCTAACCAAGATTTGAGTGCACCAAGACCACGACACATGACTGCATCATCTTGTTAGAAATTAAATCTACTGCTGTATTACAATGCTACACTTTCTTTCAAGAAAGGCGGATTATGGCGTCAAGATACTAGCCGACTTTCCATTCTGTGGTTCATCTGTGATCAGGTTTTTTACGGAACGTAAAAAAACCCCGATGGAATTGATTAGTGGCTTTGAACTCAACCAATGTGAGATAGACTTGGCAACGCTCTTCTGCTATCTTTCTTCACTGCCATTATAACGTGGACCTCACTATAGATCATACAGTATTCAAATATAATTATAAATAGGATTATAATGTACTATGTACATGTAATAGGATTATGATTTATATCATGCAACAATCTAAATTTTGGTTAGTGAGATGTGAGATCTATTAGATCTGAATTATTCTCATCTTGAGGTCAGTTTAATGTGGGCTGCTAGAGTAGAAAATATTATTTTAAAATTGCAAATTTAAAGTAATTTATTTTGGTTAGGCTAGCAACTTTTATTAACTTATTTGTTATATCATTAGAATACTTGAATACTTTTATAATAATATTAGAACTATGGGGGACTGAATATGCTATGGTATGGTAGGTCTAGCTAAAAAATATTTATTCCCTATTGTGAGATATTTATGAATTTAATCTTATTTTGAATACTGTAGTTAGCTGAGTGTTTACTAAATGAATTTTTAGTACATACGATTTACGACCCAAAAATAACAAAGTTACTATAAATAGAACAATGTTAAGATAGAAAAATACCAATAAAGATTTACACCATGTAAGAAATTACACCATGCTTTTCCATAATAAAAAGTTGAGCAGATTGACAATATATTTCAAACTTTATTACTGTGCACTATACAAATTGAATAATTCACATCCTAATATTAATATTTGAATTCTAGTATTAAATATAAAGTTAATTTTTAAACTGCAATTATATTACTCTTAATATAATACAGCACAAATGTTAAGTATTAAAATAGAGTGTCTACATAGTAGACAAAATATTATTTTGAAAATACAAGTTATTTTCTAATTCATTTTGAATGCAAATGCTTCTTCGATACCTATAATTCATAGTCATGATCATTTGATGATCGATAACTCTTATGTTATCTACATGTGTATTTTCGTTTCTGCATAAATTTCAGCAGTCGACGACGACAAGCATTGTTGACATTCATATTGTCCAAATTTCAAGTATGCTAAAACAGCTGATCTGATAACCTTTCATTATTTGTGTTTATTTTTCAAGAATCAAACATTTCTAATAATATCAACATATTGCCATTTAAAAATATAAAAAGTATTATTTCATAAAAAAGTATTATCTCAACCTCTCCCATTAAAACATAATTGAACATAATCTTTTAGATTATTTAGACAAATTGAAATCCACCCAATCTGAGATCCTCACCCTGACGTGGTCGACGACGGCATTTACGCACAAAGGAGACCCTAGCTTCAAGGGGCGTACAGACTTACGTGCCGCGAACTCGAGCAATTAACTTTTAATCAGCTGATGCCAAAATTTCTATATGTTTTGTATCTAAAGGTGCATTTTCGTTTGTGCGTAAATTTCTGCAGTCGACGACGACAAGCATTGTTGACATTCATATTGTCCAAATTTCAAGTGTGCTAAAACAGCTGATCAAATAATCTTTCATCATTAATTTGTCTTTATTATCAAGAAATAAAACATTTCTAATAATATCAACATATTGCCATTTAAAAGTATAAGCTCAACCTGCCCCATTAAAACATAATTGAACATAATCTTTTAGGTTATGTAGACAAATTGAAATCCACCCAATCTGAGATTCTCTCCCTGTTGTGGTCGACGACGGCATTTACGCACAAACGAAAATCAGCTTTATAAATATCTGTTTCTGTACAAATAGAGATATAATCATCCGATGAAAAGTGAATTTCTTGTGTTTGCAGCACGTAAATTTGTTTGCAAATATACATCAGTTACTTTATTTTACTCTACTTATGCACTTGAGCTGATGACAATGTTGTCAGACAATACCAAAATGAACAACCTTGATAGTGTCACTCTCCTCTTCATCCCTGTCACCTGCAAAACAACATAACATTACATCTCAAATTACAAACCAACAATTCCTGTTGCATATGTACTGCAAATTATTTTACGTCTATTGTTTTTTTCAAGTTTCATGAAAAAAAATAGTATTTATTTACTAAGCCAAGTAGCTAAAAGACGTTACCTCCACCATCGAAGATTTAGCAAATCTATTGAAACTTTACTGCAATGCAGATGATTGAATGTGGTATCATGTTAGATATCTAGAATTAAATGCATTCTGTGTACCGTGGAAATTACTATATTTTTCAGAATTTATGATGAAATTTAATCATTATTTTTTGTATTGGATACAATATTGAAGTTAACGAAATTAACAATCGATATTTGATTAGTTTCACTTATATATTAGCTTTACCATATTCGAGTAATATATCTGATATTACAAGGGGCATGTAAAAAGTGAGGTTTCCACATGTCTTTCATGTGTAATTATTACAATAAATAAGTATATCACTAGAAAGCCTGTACTTTTAACTATATTTTTGTATTTGTCTTGAATAGTTGACCATAGTATACTTTATATATATATATATATATATATATATATATATATATATATATATATATATATATAAAGTTACGTATATTGAGTGTACAGAGTTATTCTAAATGATGGACCCATTTTCAAAACTTGGTATCTAAGTTAAAATGCATAATGGACAATCTTTATACCACTGGAAAGAGAAAGTTTCAATTTTTTTTAATACCTTACAAGTGTTCAATGTGGCCTCCGGCTACTGCACGAAAAACTAGTCCCACACGCAAGAAATCATATCTGGTGTTATTGAGTGCATGGCAGCAGTGATATTGTTCCGCAGATCGTCCAGAGTAGTTGGTAGAGGCGGGACGTAAACAGCTTCCTTTACATAACCCTATAAGAAATATTCGCATGGGGTGAGGTCAGGAGATCTCGGTGGCCAGAAGTGTAGAGCTAGGTCGTTATAACACAAAAAACCTTGTGCTCAACAGTCGCTATCTCACTCACAACTGAACAGTGGCACAGAATCGCGGCATATTATTGCGACAACTCTACCGGCCAGTTATGGAACCATCACTAACCGCCACAAAATAGCTATTTATGTATTAAGAGCGTAATGCGCGACTTTATCGCTCACGCAAAACAGTTATAACGCGACGCGAAGCGTGATAATTTTGCAAGAGCGATAAAGAAGCATTACGCGTGAATTCAATTCAAAAAGTTATTTATTTCACAAGTCTTACAAGCAATCACAGTGGTAGCCTACATCATAAAATAATAATACACTTTACAATAAAAATAAGACAATGTCAGCACCACAGAAATGACAGCGATATACAAATATATATTAAGAAATATTTACTCTCGCAGAGGCATTACTGCCTGTGTGCGAGAATGAGTCTAAGGTAGGAATAGGCATATATAAATATTTCGCAGTACTTGCACAGATCGGTTAAGCTTTTTGACATTTCAATAATAGTGACACTAAACCCCCCCCCCTGAGAATGAAACTAAATTTCTCTCCCCTATCCCTATGCCACCCCCTAGAAACCCAGGAAAACCCTTCCCGCCCCTCATAAGTGACGTTCCCCCCATCCAAACCCAACAAACAGACGAAGAAACAGATCACCCACAAAGGCGTGAAAACGCCAACACCCACACATACACACACACACACACCTCAAAAAGAGAGAATCAGGAGATTCAGAAAAATAGCCAGTATAATGATTAAAATTTGTAATAGTGACCGGTGATAGAATGTGTAAAGACTTATGATTTTATTAGTTTTTTAGCTCATCTGAATCCAGCCCTAGAATCTAAACTCTGAAGTAATCAATCTTTCACAACTCTCGCCTCTACCGATACCCCGAATCCACCTTGCTATTTTGAATGCAGATATTTTATAGTTAATGAAGTCTGTTACAGCTATAGGTAAGTTTTTCAACAGAACATGGGCTATGTAGTATGAATTAGTAGTGAAGATGGTTTTATTTACCCTTGGCATTTGGATATTGTTATGAATTACTCTCCTTGTTGTATAATTATGAGTGATGGTATTAAATATGTCAGAATAGTTTTTGAATAGGTATGTTGCCAAAGTTCTAATGTATAATTACTTACAAATTTTTTTCTACAACTGCCCAAACCTGTTAAATTACTTATATCGGCGGAGTTACAATTACCGACTTTTTTGGTTAAGATCTGACCTTTTGGCGAGCTGCTTACCATCAGCTGACTGGCGAGCGTAAAGAAACTCTTCTGCGCATGCGCGAATGATTTGCAAGCGTAAAGAAAATTTACTGCGCATGCACGGATGGTTAGCGATTGAAAAAAAAGATTTTCCTCAGAAATAAGCTATTTTACGAGGAGAATTGATTATGTAAATTCTTTTTTTACGCGCAGTTGTAGAAAAATTGATCTTTTCTCTTTCCATTGGTATAAAGATTGTTCATTTAGGATTGGTACTTTAGTAATATATGAATATTTAAAAATGAGTCCATCATTTAGAATAAAACAAACCTGTATATTTAGTTGTAAGATTTTTCTACGTATTTTACCAGATGGGTTATCCACTTTTGAATACCTGCTGCAAAAAACTTCACCGCCATGCCGTCAATGACACAAATTCTATGGGACCCCCGCACATAAATCTTAAGATAACCAAGTTTTTCGGTCAAAATGTTGATGGATTTACTCAAAAATTTCAGGAGCATGACTAGCTAGTTCTCAAAACTAAATTTTTCGATCCTTGAGGAAAAGGCACTCAATTTACAATTCACAATTTATGTGAGTTCAACGAAGTTGTAGACTGAGTGCCTTCTAGTCGAGGACCAAAGAATAACCCTTAGAGCTGGCTGACCATGCTCTTAAGGTTTGTGAATAAACATCGACAACATTTTGACCAAAAAAAACGTGGTTATCATAAGGTGTGTGCGCAGTGTGTCCCAGATAATTGTAGGCAGAGTTCTTTGCAGCAGGGTTTCAGAATTGGATAACACTCGTCAAGGAAAATGCATAGAAAAATCTGGCGACTATACAGAAAAATAATTAAACGTACAAACTTCCAGTTGGTTACTTATTTATTGCAATAAAAAATGCCTTACATCTAAAAAACGTGGGAACCTTAGTTTTTACATGCGCCTCGTATCAAGATGATATTTGCAGAAACATGAGACTCACTTGTGAGAGCAGTTGTCGCTGAGCTGAGATAGTCTTTGGCTGTGTTTGGGGTTGATATCGGAGCTGACGTGTTAGTATTGAACAGCTGATAGTGAAACGTAGATTCTTGTGGTGCAGTGCGAGAAAAAGAGGGCATGTACGGTGGGAGTAATGCCGGACATCCATACACAGGAGGGAGGCCTACAGTATTGATCCTCCTCTCCTCTTCCTCTGATAAGCCCGATAACTCTTCCTGAAATTATTAATAATATTACTATAATATAAATAAAATATCGGGGCACCGAGCTTCGCTCGTTATTTTTATTCATTGATAAACAGAACCATAGCCTACTATAGATAGAGTAAGCCATGACAGAACACAATTCTCTCAAATGATCGTGTTTATATTTTACAGCTGGCTATACGTCAGCTTATGAATTTCGGGGATGCGATATTTTGATTTTCCACATAATCACACGCTCACTTTTTACTATCCACAGACGACGAAAGTCTCAGATGTTTCAGCCAAGGATGAATTATCCTTTTAATGTCGTTCAGCGAGTTTTCCCAAGGATGAGACCTAGTGCAATCGAATTTTCATATAAACATACTATGTTCCAAATTTCGTGAAAATCGTTAGAGCCGTTTTCGAGATCCGTTGAACATAAATAACCACATATAAAAATATAAAAATATAAACAGATATACAGAAATTGCTTGCTTAATAAAATAGGATATAATAATACTATAAAGTAATGAAAATATTACTGTGAATAACTTCTTTGAATAACTAAACATTCTCAAGATGTTTGAGTGCAATATTTTAATTAGATTCGTAAGGGCCTTATTACATGGAAATATAATATATCTGGTGTAATGTATATATGTCTGGTTTGATCTTTGATCGTCGAATAGGTTATATATTTGTTTGACTGTCTAACATCTACAGACCCATTTGTAATTACATATTTTCTGGTAAGGTTGTCGATATGTGGTAGCTCTTGATGAACAATCTCATATATCTTGCGGATAGTCTTCCAATCAAATGTGTGAATCTGGAAAAATTATTTTTGTTGATGACGCCCACATGAGTTCTAGGCTTGTGCGTGAGATGGATAATGATAAAGGATGTTTGAACCTACAGCTTTAGGAGGGTTCCGAACCACCGGGAAGCGATTTTTAAACTCATGGAGGATTTGAGGTTCTGTTCAATTTCCTTTTAAATATTACACTTGATTTCTCCAAATAAATTACAGCCGGAAAATATTTCTCGTGAGATCATTGGATTAAATATGCAGTAGTTCATCAGCTAAAGGCATAATTTTGTGTCACTTACACTCGCTCACTCACTACCATTATCGACAGACGACAACTTTTCAGCTGTTTTTCCAAGGATGAATATTATCCTCTTAAGGCTGTTCGGTACAATTTTTTTGTTATTTTACTTCGATAATCATTTTCAATATAATTGTTGAGATCATTATAAGAGTGAGAAAAAGTGGCAACTGAAATTTTCAAGTGGAATTTTCTAATAAGCGAGTTATGGGAGTTATGGGTCGTTGAAGTGCTGATTCAGTTTTCTTTCCAGACCATAAACGGTTTTGACTATATTAACAGAACTTCTCTTAAAAAATAAAAAAAAATGTATGTTTCCAAACTAAAACATTTTTTCCTCTACCTACTGTCTAAAGTACTTACTTTACTCCCTGAAACCTAATACTAAAGTGTAACTTTCTCGCTCTCGGTAGTAAAAAACTGAAAAACTCCCTAGGGAGTAAAAGTGACTCCATTTAAATAACATTGGGAGCATCTCTATTTTGGAACTTACATTGTAATAGGTTAGAAGGTCTAAGCTCAGATGAGAAAGCATAATAGAGATGTCTGTCATTGAGTCAACTGAATTCAATACCACAACCAGAAATTTGATTAACTCATGAAATATATGTTTGTATGATAATTATTATATTCTTAATATTAGTAGACGATAAAAATTTATTCTAATAATATTTTATTAGAAAATATTTTATTCTATTCAAAATACCAGCCAACAAATATTTTGATCTGCAATTCAAATCTGAACCGCGTGATCTGGAGTCAGCCATTTTTGGTAGCAGCTCAGCTGATATAATTGTTACATCTTTTGCCGATAGATAGCGCAATCGGCAGTGCCAATCAGACGACCGGTTTTTAGGTTTTAGATTTAGGTTATGTTGTTAGGAATCATTGTCACCAATACGTAAGTTATTAGAATGATTTTATTTGCAGTTTCTATAAAATATGTAGATGGAGGAAAAATGTTGTGTACATCATGAGCGAAAAATACTTTTTCTCCCTCAGGAAAATTGCTGCCCTCGGCTTCGCCTCGGGCTTCAAACTTTTTCCCACAGGGAGAAAAAGTCGTACTTTTCACTCTAGATATACAAATAACTAATTCCCCATATCGTTCATAAATAAAAAAGTAACATTTTTTGTAAATTCAATAACTTGTTTATTTTGGCATAAATTGCGAAAAAACGCATATTAGAACAAAGCCAATGATATACTGAATGTATTAAAAAAACTCCAATGGAAAATTCTAAACCGTTTATGATCTGGAAAGAAAACGGAGTTAGCACTTTCAACAACCCATAACTCACTTATTAGACCACTTAAAAATTTCAGTTGCCACTTTTTCTCACTCTTATAATGATCTTAACAATTATATTGAAAAAGATTATCCAATTTAAATAACAAAAAAAGTGTACCAAACAGTCTTAAGGTCCTTTAGCGAGTTATCCCAGGGATGAGATCTAGTGCAATCAATTTTTTATATCATAAACCTATTTTGTTCCAAATTCCGTGAGAATGGCTACAGCCGTTTTCGAGATCCGGTGACATACAGACATAAATAAACAGAAATTGTTCGCTTAGAGCCGTTTGCACAGTGACAGTTTAAACCAAATTTTATTTTAAACTGGATTAAAACCGTATCAAGTCTTGTTTGTTATAATATGTTTCATTTTGAGTTTAAGCCATCAGCTGATTAAATAAAAAAATCTTTATTCAATGACAAGTAGGTACATTACAGAATAGCAATAATCAAATATTGAATTCAACAAAACAAAAATGCGTACTGTACAGTCAATGGCCCATATGAATAAAACCAGAGCAAATGCTCATGAGCAAAAGCATTGAGCATAAGGTTTTGCTCATGAGCAAAAGGTAGAAGCAAAAGCATTTGCTCATTTTTATATGAATAAGCTTTACCTTATACTATTACCTTATGCTCCTGAAATCTGGAGCAAATGCTCACGTATTTTAAAGATTTTTCTTCAGCTGATTCGCTTTTGTAGCCTTAATTTGTATTTATAGCTCACGGAAGCGCTAAATATGCAAACAGGGGGCACCGCTTGTGTTTGCGTCGTCTGCTCTTTTCTATTTTATGAATACAGTTTTAGGTTAGTTGAGTTTAGAATTTTGAAATAATAACGTGAAAAATGTCATCTCTATAATAATCTTCAGCATATTCTTATAATATCAATAGCCTTCTTATAATCTTCTACACTCTCATATTCTTAAATGCCTATTTCCTATTTTGTGACGGCTATCTTTATAACAGGTAGCTTTTGTATTTATTCTTTTGTAGGAATAATGGTGATATATATCATGGTTGAATCTAAAAAGAGTTTTATAGTTCTACACTATTGGTTGTGATAGTATCTGGTATAGTTTCCTCTTCCTCATACGAATTAGTTGAGCCATTTTACTATGAGCAAAAGGTGATAAGCTGCTCTAGACTAGACTCGCCTTTTTTGAAGCATTTGCTTCAAAAGTTGAGCAAATGCTCTAGTTTATTCATGCAATTTTGAGCAAAAGCTTTTACTTTTGAGCAAATGCTCAAACTATTTTTTTGATGAGCATGAGCAAAACGTTTTGCTCACGTTTATTCATAGAAAATGAAGCAAATGCTCCATATTTTAGAAGTGATGAGATGAGAAAATGCTCAACTTTATTCATACGGCCCATTGAATACAATGGGCCCGTTCTATGTACATGGGATGTGGTAATTGTCCGAATCACAATTTACCAAGTAAAAAGTTCCGCGTTCCATGGGAGGAATTTTGACAGATTTTGTTCCAGAAACCTGTTCCAGTTCCAACTTTCTGCCCCACAGTCGAAGTGTGGTAAATTGTCCGACCTGGTACAGTTCCAAGTATCTGAGCTCTCATTGGTCGATTATTGTAGTCTGCTTGCTTCTCTGCGCATGCGCTGATAGTTTGTTTACCATAGCATATCATAGATTACATAGCCAACAATATGATGTTTGATAAACATTCATTAAATGAATTTTTCTCGATAGAAAATTTGAGAGTAATGGAATAAAAGAAATTTACACTTTTCTTGACGGTAGGTTTGTAAAACAGCCTTTCTTCATTCACGCAGCTAGTAAACGACACATTTTAGTGTAAATCAATTTTATATGTGCGCGCCAAAAGCTTGAACCAACGATTTTGAAATGGCATTCCATGGGAGCATTTTGCACTAGTCACGTGATGGAACAATTTACGATTGGAACTGGAACAATTTACTGTACACTGAACGTACACAATACTGTTTGCTAAAGAGTGAACTTTGTCTGGAAACAGGAGCTTATTTTCTCATAATTGAAAATAAAATCAGGAATTCGCTTAGCGTACACACATGAGATATTATAAACTGAAAATAATGCGAATAAAATAATAATGATACTAAATAACTAGTAGTTCTGTAAACAGTAGACCTCGCGCTCAGTGAGTTACATTGACCTGTTGTTATGTTTTCTCAAAAACTTTTCTCAAGTAATTTATCACTTTAAGATATGTAGAAAAAATCCTAAATAAACATAGAGCTTTCTATGTACCGTGTCGTGTCGTCCCGGAATGTGAGTGTGAGCGCTGTTATCAGGTCTGGCTGCCGTCGATACGCCAATCCAATCAACCCATCAGTGTAGAAACACACAGACAGCGTAGCGCAGCGTAGAGTAGCGTATGTTTTGAAACAAAGTCATACATTGATCGGTGGTTGTACACACTGGGTAGCGAATAGGAGCGCAGCGTAGAGTAGCTATACTTGAGGAACAGACTAGTTTGTTTTTCTCGGAGTGTATTCGAGCGTATAACCTCAAAAATTACGATGATCGCAATAAATCTGACTGGCGGGAGCATCCAAACACTGTGTGGTAATCAAGTACATTGAAAATGAGTAAAATATTTTATGAAATAAGAAATATTTTGGAAATAATATAATATGCTCATTCATTTTTTTTAAATACTGATTAAATAACATTGAATAATACTGATTGGAGAACTTATTTCATAATAAGGTATAATTTTCTGATTGAAATAAATTGGAAGTTGCATTATTGTTCAAATGCTAATTAATAAATAATTATTATTAAACGAAAATCTCAATTAAATCCTGTAAATTACCCCGAAGACTTCTGCTACTGCAAATATTGACAATAGGGTAAAAAGCTAGATGGAAATTCGATGAGTGCTACTATACAAAAATTATTTGTCAGCCCGGGACAGGTATAATTTTCACTTGTTACTTATAAGTTAATGAGTTATAATAGTTATAATTATTGTAGTTATTATATTATGAATAATCACTCATCACTTGAGGTAGCATCAATATTATGAGGTATAATCTTCCTTTCAGTATAAGGTATAATTTTCTCAGCATAGAATTTTTCTAACAAACTATAGTTGAAGAAATGTAGACATACAGAGTTATTGGAAATGATGGGAAGAGAATAACATTATTTCTTTTACAAGGGTAATTTGAAATAAATGAGAACATTGAAAATCTGAATAAAATATCAAATTTTATCATTTAAAGAATTAACAAACATTAAACTTATAGTAACATCTACTTATATATTTAAAGTTATTAAAAGAGAAGTCTGATCTGTGAAATTTCTAATGTAGCCTACCTACTCATTTATTTTATTTTTGTATAATTGATCTTCCTTCTATTTCTATTTTCCATCTATCCATGGATAAATTCATAGGTATTCATTATTGCTTGCAGACCCAGAGTATTGAACTCTCGGCAAGCATTATTCATTAGTACTAATTCATGGATTAGCCCTGATAATAGATATAGTAATATATTCCAAGTTTCTGTCAACAATTATTGTTCAATAATAATGAATTATTAGATAGCCTACTCAATAATATTGTCAACTTATTATTCTCATCTTGTTGAACAATGTGATCTTGTTATCTTTTTGCTTATAATTTGTAAATATTGTAAATTGGATTGAATTTGAATTTTGCCGCCTTTACGCTATGCTGCGCTTTCTGTGTGTTTTCGAATACGCTACAATACTCTACGCTACTCTACTCTACTCTACGCTACGCTTTTCTGTGTGTTTCTACACTCAGAGAACATTCTGTGTTGTCGTGTTGGCAAAAAATCGGTGTGTTGAAATACAAAATGAACTACCATAATGCTGATTTCCTACAAACTTCATTTCTCACTTTTCATGATTCTAGAAATCAATTTCTTTTTAATAATATTTGTTGCAATTTTAATCATCAGATTAAAAAAGAAAAATTTTTTCTATCAATAACTCCTAACTCTAAACTAGAATCATGGCCTCAGCCACAGCCTACTATAGATAGAAGGCCGGAACATGTTCAATATGGCAACGTGTGGTTCAGGCCGACAATGCTTTTGATATGCATAGATTCATTACACCATTAGAAAAATTGTATTTTGTAGAATCATTTGTATTATTGTATAATGTGAAATCATTTGTATTTGTTAGTAGGGATAGTCAGTATTTGATTTATGTCAATAATGTGATTATAAACCCACTAAGATATGTAAAAATAGATTAAACTATTGCTATAGGATATCAATTCTTCTGTGAATTTTGTTGTATACTATTATGCCTAGATATAATTGAGTTAATGAACAAAGTTAAATGTATTATCATTATTCCAGCAATTTATTCTTTCAATAACCTATTAATTCATTATTAATATGAATTATCACTTCCCTTTATATAGCTACTTTGAAATTATTAAAAAATGATATAAATCTTCAAGTACCGTACTCTGTATTTTTTTCTTCCAAAACACGACTAGTTCCAACTCATCTAAAGCCATTTTTCGTAAATAAAAAAAAATGAGTTGAAACAAGTCTTGTTTTAAAATAAAAAAGAATAATAAAGGGTAGGGTACTTCATGTTGTGTTTTAATATAAATTGATGGATATTATTACGAACAAAAACTAAATGGTAGTAGAATATATTCCTTTGATAGATATTATTGATAATTTCTTGATTGTATGATAGTATTTCATTAAATTCTATATGATGTAGTTCTGAACTCAGTTTTAAATGAAGATGGTATGCTTTCTGGTTGAGGTTATCTTTCTGTTTGTACAAATGTTGAATGCTGTTTTTAATGTACAGTTTCTAAGCTTGTTTTTTAGTTTTTGAGCAGGGGAGTTTTGATTTTTTATACTGATTTTTGCAAAGTTAGGAATAATGTTATTGTGTAGACAAAACTGGTTGAATGAAATGGAATGGGATGTTTTCATAACCTTGATATGAGTGTTCCTGTATGCATGGATCCATTTTCTCCTCTCGGCGTGATTACTCTGTTGTATATCCATACTTTTTCACTGTTAAAATTAAACTTGAATTTTAAAAAACACTTTTGAAGTGAAAATACACTTACTTTTGTAGTGACGATCGTTTCGACCTGTTGTTGGTCATCATCAGACTGTGGGAATTTACTCAGATGACAAGGCTATGTGTGGTAAGGGATGAAGGTGGTGGAAAGGTTGTGGTGGGGGTTGTTTATTATGTAGGTAATGTATGCCCGGACTGCGACAGCTTATAATTGAATTCTCAAGACAGAATTCTTTAGGTAACCAATGTTTTAACTCAACAACTAACTTCCCAAACGGTTCAAGTAATACGGGCCTCGAGAGAAAAATTCCAAATCTATTTATGTGAAAAACACATGCAGCCTTGATTCACAGACCAAAAGTCAACTCACTCTTGTTTGTATAGCATGGAGCTAAAAACCATAATATTGCCTTCACGAAACGTGATAAAACACACGTTTCATCTTTGTACATTGGAGATCTTCTCGCTTTATCAATTATATTTCGTTTCATCTTTGTACATTGGAGATCTTCTCGCTTTATCAATTATATTTAATAATTAAATCCGCGACCAGATTTCCAATTCACCAAATAATATTTCAAAAATTGAATAGGTTTTGATGTCATGTATGACAGAAGGTACTATTCAATACTTTCATCTATTAATGAAATACATTTGATCATTAAAATTGCTCGTAGGAAATACAGACACAGAAAGTAAGTACAGTGAAATATATTGTCAAGCTAGGCATTATACTTGAAACTATTAGAACTAAAGTTAAAATTAGTCCATCAGTTAATATTATATATATATTTTTTTACTATCATTGAATTGAATTTCTCAGTATTGGTATTTGATAAAGGGCATAAAGCTGGTAGTTAATCGGGAGTCTACCCAAGTGAATTCAATTTGCTCGGCCTGAAGCTGAGCTTGACTGCGACGTTGCCAAGTTGTGCGTTCCAGCCTTTATCTGAAGTAAGCCATGCCTCAGCTTATGGAAAGACAAAGTTAGTAGACAACTGTCTACTAACGTTGATGGAAAGATACATTTTCAAGATGTTCGATGTTTTTGAACGGGTAGTATTATAGTCCACTAGACAGCTGATTTATGATGAATAATTCTAAAGTCTGATTTTTACAGTAATATTGGCGTCCAAAGGAGACTCCTTTTCCTTTTGTATTATCCTTTAAATGCAAAATTTCAAAAAACCGTTTGTATACGTCGACGCGAAATTCAAAAAGGAGCATACCTGTCAAATTTCATGAAAATCTATTGCTGCGTTTCGCTGTAAATGCAGAACATAAATATAAACAAAAATACTAGTAGTTCTGCGAACAGTAGACCTCGCTCAAGTTGAATACAACTTTCAATCTAATGAGAAGGGCCAGTACAGTAGGTAAAGTATATTGTGAAGATTTAGCCATGCCATCTATTATTTTCTCCATTGAAAGTGCTAGACACTGTTTCCAGGGACACCGGACTTATCAAGGAGGTACATTTATATCGTCTCCATATTTACAATATAAACATATATTACAACTTTTCTAATAATCTCTCTCTATACTTATAAAAGGCTAAGCCCCGACAGACTGAAATCACACCACAGCCCAAACTACTGAGCCTAAAAACTTGAAATTTTGCACGATTGTTTATGGTAGCCTGAAAACATCCACTAAGAAAGGATTTTCAGAAATTTGCCCACCTGAGGGAGCTGGGGCCCCCCAAAATTTTGTACTTTTTAACCGCTCATTGCACAGCAAAGTCATGAGGAACTTTTTTGTTCAGGTACGAAAAATTATTAGATCTATGCAGAAAAATTTCGATCAGTAGCACAGGGGGGTCCAGGAGAGGGCATTTTTCGAAAATTTTGATGTGAAATCACACTACAGCTCAAACTAATTGTCCTACAGACTTGAAACTTTGCACAAATATTCTTCAAACATGCTAGACGCGCACTAAGAACGGATTTTGAGATATTTTGCCTCTAAGGGTTTCAAAGGATGAAAAAGGATCCTATTAAGTAAGATGGTAAGGTGAGTGCCATATGGAAATGAGATAATTTATTTATTGACATGTGATATTCTAACATATGTTGTAATCATTGGAAATAACAAAATAATATATATGATAGAAATTCAAAAAAGAACATCTGTTCTATTATTGCTTTCTACCTGATTCCACTCAACCACAATAATATTGTTCTGATAATTGATAAATATGTTTAACTAGCAAGAACCCGTGCTTCGCAAGGACCTATTTTTGAACTTGACAAAATGAAAACTTGACGTGATGAAATTTTGAAGAATTGAGAATAGGCCTATAACCATCCTTGGTTAATTAAGAATCTATAAGCAAAATTTCAAGTTAATTAGTCCAGTAGTTCAGACGTGATGATGAGTCAAACATAATTTTCCTATCCCGTACGTGCATAAGCCAGCTCTTTACTTTATATAATTATTATAGATATGGTTAACGACTGCAAGAGATAGGACTGTGGAACAGAATAGTGGTGAAACTATGATAGCGCCAGAAGTGTCTCAAACACAATAGTAGGTACTACATGAACTTTTTGAAAGTGATTTGAAAAAATGTTAAAACAACAGAACTGAATCCTTATCATTCTACCTCCATTTAGATAGGCTTTTGTTTGAGCCGAATGGAAATCTATTTATAAAAAAATGAATGTCTGTTTGTGTGTTTGTTTGTATGTTTGTTTGTTCCCTGTAGACTTGAAAACTACTTGACATAACGGCATGAAACTTTAGGAATATGTTGTTTGAATATTGGGGATGGTTTCTGAACAGAAATTTTAATAGGGGGGCTAAAAATAATTATTTATTAATCCATTTTACAGACATATGTTTTCGAAATTTTCGGCCGAGCGGCTACTGAAGAACGAAAAGATGATCATGATTCAAGATCATATTGTGATAATATGATTTAACATCTAAAGTTACCAGCTGTAATAAACATATCACCCTGTGATAAATTATTGTGTACTGGTATTAAAACGGTAGTTTGGAGTTGAAGTGTAGTTGATTGGTACCAGCTGTTGATAAAGGTTCCTTAGGCTATGTACACATGGTAGCGTCGCACCGCCAAAATTCTGCAGTTGTACACATGCAAGCGTTTTATACGCGGCGTCCACCTCCAGTTTAGCAATGGAAGTTGAAGAGGTAACGTGTATGTGGCCTTTGTATTGTAGATATAAAGCGAAAAAACGAAGGCAAAGAAACTTTTGCGTTCACCCTATTTTGACCAATAGATTAACGCATGGTGCTTTTGTGACACTTTACCCTAACTTGAGGAAATACGAACCCTAATTTTTTAACTATTTGCGAATGTCGATTTCATCTTTTGATGAGTTGTTGGAGATCGTAAAAGACGACTTGACATCAAGTTCTTGTTCTATTCTTGTAATCAGGACTCGCCATATCCCATATGACACGTCGACTTTTTACTTCTTCTATAAACAATTCTGTGTCAAAATTGTTCATTTCCATGGCTGCACACTGAACAGAGTTGCTGTAAAATCACTACACACAGTGAACTAGATCAAAACTGGCGTCCGACTGCTCTCATGTGTACAGTCCAACTGACTGTAGTGTACTGGGAACTGCGCTGTCGCCGCGCGGTTCAGGTTGAAAGTCTGGGCGGCGCGGTGCGCGGCGCGTCCACATTTGAGTGAGTGGTGCATGTGGAAGCTGCCATTATCTCCATTGTATATCGCACCGCGCAGCCGGACGCGCGTCTCAAGCCGCGCGGTGCGACGCTACCATGTGTACATAGCCTTAGAAGACCTATACAAATAATTATCACTCCCCTATCATTGAGAAACTGGAAAATGTTGAAAAAAATGATTCACCTAATGAAAGAGAGTATATATATATATATATTATTAGGATGTCCTATTCCACCCTCTAGGTTTCCTAATAATTGCGAAGTATTGCTACAACGCGGACTAGCTACAGTCGGACATGGGTCGGGGTCAGTAGCCGTACTGACAGGTGGAGATACCGGACCTACACTTCTCCCTCTATCCTGATTCTTTACCCTCTGCTTCTTTCGCGAGATTTTTACTTTCAGAGGAAGGGTGTTTACCCGTGGCGTTACTGGCCGATTCGGCCCTCGGCCTTTTGAATACAGGGTGGGTGTTAAGGGATATTAAGATAACCCTACACAAGGAGACGGATCTGACTATCAGATCCCTACCAATAATTCTATTTATAAAGGTAGTACGCAATCTGAACCAACTGCGAATTGACGGCGAGCACCAACTGAAATAAAACTGAATTGACTGAGATAAACTTACCAACGCTTCGCCAAACGTACATAACAAACTTAATTATATTCATAAATAAGAATACACATCTATTTACTCAACGCAATGTCACTTACAATTTAAGACCAGCAAGTGTAAGTGCTTACAGTATAAATTTCACTGCATTGACAACCAGCAATCATCAATTCAAGTTCCAGAGCGATAAGCTATAAATAGAATACCAGACGATTTCATTAGGGATAAAATTACAAGTAATAAATTAAATAAAATAAGATCCTGGGTAAAAGAGAATTACTTTTTAAAATCGAAAACTAAATTACTATAATTATAACTTGTTTTAACACGCTCAATTTAAACTTGGTTTTTTTTTGATTACCTGAAAGAAGAATTTTTTTTATTATTATTATTATAATTTCTATATTAGCCTACCTATTTCTATTATTGGGCTTGTTGATTTTTGATTCAAGAATTGATTTTTGTTTTTATTCATACATATTTTTGGTTTTTGGTTTACTATCTTTTAGTTTGTAGCCTATTTTAGAATATTATCACGGCAAATGTACAAATAATTTAAAGAATATTTTCGAACTCGTGGCTGGAGCTCAAGGCTTCTTTTTCCAGCCACACCAATGTATATTAGTTGATAAGTTGAGCAAGCTGTACCTGCAAGCCCGGGATGTGGTTTTTCTATGGGGTTTAAGGTGAGAGCTATGGGGTAAAGGTATGACGGAACTATGGAGTTATTAGTAGTATTCAAGGTATAATTAAATAGGGCACGGTATAGGGTGTAAGCTATAGAGAATAGGGTGCAGGGTATGAGGTATACGGTATAAGGTATAGGGAACAGAGAATCAATAATAAGATTATTATTCTCTACAGCAAATAAATATTTGCTCAATAATCCGCAATCTGAGAATTGCGCTCTAGCTCTCAGCAGGCTGGACCTGCTAGCTAAACATAGTATATCTATTTCAATTATGTGGTAATTAAAATTTAGAGAATAAGGTTTGAGGTGTGGGATTTCTGAATCGCGAGCTTGCAGCTGCGAAAGGATTTTCAGCAATTCTGAAACTGCTAAGCAGGATTTCCGCGCTAATCTGATGACTGCGCGTCGGTTATTAAGGGCCAATCTGTGACTGCCCTTAAGGGTATGGGAATCACTCTCAATCGTCCGAAACGCTTTTAAATTAATAGTCAATATGTCGACTATTATGAGAGGATAGAAAAGATTTTTCACAGACACAGTCTGTAGAATAATATCGGGAAGACAACAGCCTGTCGTTGTCAGGGTAGGAAAGGATTTTTCCAGGATTTTCCACAAGGAAAATATCGAGTCAGAGACTCCTAATTCAGGAAAAGGTTTCAATAGACTTTTCCAAGTAATTGCCAGTCTAAGGACTACCACAAGTTCGATCTCTAATTTGCAACTGAGATCACGGGAAAATTCGTGAATTTTCCACAGGGAAAACCAGCAAATAATATTTGCTATTAAAGAAGACAGGTTTCTAAGAATTTTTGAAAGGATTCGCGGGTCTGAAAACCCGCGACTAGGACGATCTCGAATCTGGAACTGAGATCAGGAAGGATTTTAACACAGGAAGAATTAAGAGAAAGAAAGAGAAAGGATGCCGCAGTCTAGAAACTTCGGCGAGGAAGTCCTCAAGCTGTACCTGAGAGCTAGAAGGATTTTAGAATAGGGAAAGTGAAGAGAAAGAAAGAGAATGGACGTCGCAGTCTAGAAACTTCGACAAGGACGAACTCAAGCTGCACCTGAGTTCTCTAGGAAAAGAATTGGACTTTTCCTACTTGGAATTACAGCAAGTCAGAAACTGCTAAGCGAATTTAAAATACAGGGCCACTCTATAGTATGAAAACCAAACAAGGAAAACTTACTATAAATGATAATAATTTCTCTGCAGGGACAAAAATTAATCGAGAAAACTATTCTCAAAAGGAACAGGGATTTTCCCACAAGAATAAAAATTAACTGGAGAAAAATTACTCTCTAAACTAAAGGCCACCTTACTACAGAGAAGGAAAAATATACGGACTACCAGTCCTGACATACAATTACCTGAATCGACGTGGATACTGATACGGAGAATAGCGAACCGATCCTCACTTCCCGTATTATAAGTTAATTAAAAACGTCGTGAAGCGACAGAGTCGAGACTTATAAATTAAGTACTCAAAAATAACCCGCTATAAGAGCCTAGCTAAATTTCCCACTCAACTATTTGTAGCACAAACTTGTGATCCCTTACAGGTTTCAAAACCAAGGATAACTCATTCACCCCCAGTGATACGAATTTAGGAAAAATAACCGACAAGAAAGAAAATCCCCCAGGAGAATCCACCTTCAAATACAGTCGGCAATTCGACATACAATATTCCATTCACTAAAATACAGAATAGAATATTAACCCTCTAGTACACCACTATTAGGAGCGCCGCTCGGAACGCAGCCGTACACGAACCCGTTCACCGAACAACTGCTTCTCTCCCAGGTCTTCTTGAAGCAGTACGGGGTCGCTGAAAATTAGGAGGCCGGGGGAAAAGAGCTTCCCGACCAATGAGAGTCTGATAAGACGATCACGCCACTGGTCATGTGACAGGGTTTGACTCAGCTGCTCCTGATGTTAAGGGTGCAGCTAATGATGACAATGATACTAATTACTACACTAAATCAGGCCGGTAAACAATATTTCTATTCCAGAAATTTCATGAAGAACGATACCAACCCGACTTGGTAGCCGCTTATTGTTTTGATGATACGGCTGCTGCTGATTCATAGGGATTGGCGACGATGGTGATAATGCATATACACAACTACAAATCTAACAAAATATATCTGGAAGTCGATCCTATTCCTATTCTAAAGCAGAATAAATTCGCTAATTTTACACTAGACGACGGCTCTCCATCCGTCACAAAAATTCACTTTGTGACACCATATATATATATATATATATAGATATATATATATATATATATATATATATATATATATATATATATATATATATTGTATAGTATATATGTATAGTATTCATATTGCATTCATTAATTACAGAAGAATGAAAGAATAATTTACAATTTTTTGAATTTAGCTTAGCTTATATTCATCCTAAAATGAAAGAATATGGAATAAATTCTGTGTGATTCATCGTACATCGCATATTTCCTGGACCATATATCAACAATCTACAGCTATTAAAACATTGAATATTTTGAATATTTTTCTATGAAACACTGATATAACCTTTTTTTTTAATTGAAAACTTTACTGATAGATATTACTACCAATTGATTGAGAAGAATAATATGTTTTCGGAATAATGAATGCTGCATGACTAAGCACATAGGAAGTCCGTATTGAGATGTAAATGAACATGTTGATTGTCAGATAAATTTCATGATTCACCAATAAAGTCAAGTGCAACATGAGATACATTGGCGGTACGAAGTTCGCTGGGTAAGCTAATTGTAAATTAAGCTTTATTATTAATAGACAACGCTGAAAAAGACAGGCTCAATCACCAGGAATACTATAAATCTATGAGGGACCAGTAAGCCATTAATTTTGAGTAGTTCAATTACTTCCATTATGGACAATCAATACGTATGACATTTATTAGCTACCGTACAGAATAAAAAAATTTTGATTGCAGTGACCCCGACTACTGTATTAAGAATAACCATTCGTTTCAAATATAAGGAATTACTCGCATCTCTCATCAACTCGTAATTTTTATTCACAAAATATTAACAAAAAATATATTATATTAAGTTATATTTAATAAACTCACGGCTAGTACTCAAGTTTGTCTTTTTCTGGCCGTGCTACAAATAAATGTAGGTATATGTTTGACATTTTGTTTCTGTAATCTTGTTGTCTATTAAGAAAGTTTTCAATGTGATTTTTGATGGCAATAAAATTTGAATTTGAAAAAAGAATTATCAACAAACTCCTAACCAAAGTTAACCTTTGTGCTCTGTTCTAATCGGAGTGTATGAGACTCCATATACAGCTGATTGATAGAAGGCGCAAACCGAACTGGCCAAGCATACAACGATGGAACAAACACGTGGTAAGCTCGCACTCTCAATCAACGCAAAATCAATTCGATCAGCTAATTGATGAAATTGATTTGAGCTTTCCAATGATTACAACATATGTTAGAATAAAAACAAACAATTATCTCAGTTCCATATGGAGTTCACCTTACCATAAGCTTACTTAATAGGATCCTTTTTCATCCTTTCAAATCCTTAGAGGCAAAATATCTCAAAATCCGTTCTTAGTGCGCATCTAGCATGTTTGAAGAATATTTGTGCGAAGTTTTAAGTCTGTAGGCCAATTAGCTTGAGCTGTAGTGTGATTTTACATCAAAATTTTCGAAAAGTGCCCTCTCCTGAACCCTCCTGTGATCCTGATTGGAATTTTTCTGCATAGATCTGATTTTTTACGTACCTGAACGTAAAAGTTCCTCATGACTTTGCTGTGCAATGATCGGTTAAAAAGTGAAAATTTTGGGGGGCCCAGCTCCCTCAGGGGGGGCACCCCTACCTATATCTAAAAGGCTAAGCCACGACAAACTGAAATCACACCACAGCCCAAACTACTAAGCCTAAAAACTTGAAATTTCGCACAATTGTTTATTGTAGCCTCAAAACATCCACTACAAAAGGGTTTTCAGGAATCTGCCCCCCCTGAGGGGGCATAGCTATAACAATAGTTATTTATGTATTGATATTAGAGATTTTTTAAAAAATAATTTATCCAATTAATTTGATAAATCAATTTAATAATAATAAGATGATTCAATTTAATTATTCTATATAATCATAATAATAATTTTTTAATGATATATTATTAGAATAAGATAAAACAATTAGTATCATCTGCAAAAAAAATTTGGTCAGAACGAGATTTGAACCTGGGTCCCACAGTGTGAGAAACAACACTCTAACCGACTCGGACATCATGCCCTGGTAACAGTGGATGCGAAAAAGTAAGAACATGAATTGCTGTATCTTCAAAGATACGAAAAAGTAACTTTTGAGGTTAGCCTACTGTTTTTTAAATATTACAAAAAAAAAAACTGGAGGTCTTACCAAACATTGTTACACATACATTTCTGCGCCTTGTTTCAAAGAACTTGCATACCAAATTTCATCCAAATCGGACAATAACTGTGACTGTAACTGCGGTACAAACAAACAGGCAAAAGCTGATCTAGTCAAAACTAAGACCTCAGGTTCGCTTTGGTCAATAAACATAAAGAGAAATGCAAAATCGTCGACTTGAATCTTAGACCTCACTTCGCTCGGTCAATAATGATAATAAATTAAATTCAGTTTAAGCTTTGACTAAGCAAACGGCCCTTAATATTATAGAATGTCTCTATCATTATCAAAGTAGTATATTATTATGGAGGTGTAATGAGGCCCTAATAGAGGATCAAATTGGTAAAAATTTGTCAAGAATCTATGATCATTTATAGAATACGGTGAAATGGGACCCTGATCCATCAGATAAAATTTAATCTATCCTTTTAAATGTAATAAAATTGATTAAGTGAAAACATAACCTTATTTCTGGCACACCTAGTCTAAATTTGGGAATGGAACGGTTTTTGTGCCTGTTGCTCTTTTTCCTATAATTTCCATGATTAGCCAGCCATTTACTAGATGAATGGATAAAAAACAGGTAGAAATTAACAATTCAAATCTCAAGAGTTTTAGAATGAAGGACTATGAAAGTTTGAGTAACTCCAGAAGCAAAAGCTCTAAGAGTCCGATAAAGATGGAATAATGAAAGAAAAGGCTTTTATTGAAAAATGAAAAGATTGTGAATAAACAAGAAAAATATTATTGATTCTAATAAATGAGCTATTCAATATTAGCGTCCTCCAGTTATCTATGGCTGATAATGATAGGTAACTAAGCTCATAAATTTAATATCAAGAAAATAAATTTAGGTAGTTACCAATACAACTTACACGTCGAATTCAACCTTCTAGCCTTCAACAATGTAGAAATATAAATAGATAAAAAAATCAATTCACTGTAGTTATACAAATTTCTGATTAAGTGGACTGTAATTTAGATCGATTTAATATTCAATATATTCTGGCAGGAAAAGACTAATGAATCCATTCATGATGCAATAAAAATCTCTATTATAAACTCACCCCGACTGATGATCTACACTGTAAGTCAGAGTGATTTATACCTATAGGTTTGGGTGGTAAAAAGGTAAAGGAAAGAATTAAGGAATAGAAATGTAAATAAATCACTTGACCTCTGTTGATTTATGATGTAGCCAGGTACTGCAGAGAGTTGTTTGAATCATGTATGGAATTCTGCTTCTCAATTTTACTATTAATTCACTACTACTTTCAATATAAAAAATACTCAACTCTCACATGTACTTTGAAACAAATAACTCCCTACGATCGGAGACACGAAATTACAATTAATAATTTCCGATAGAAATACAAACAAATCAACGAACGAGTCGAACTGTCCTGTCAACGGAGGCAGCTATGCGAACCAACTGAACGAAAAACTACAAGCCAAACAATTAAGCAATTACGCACTAGAGTGCGCCAGACAACGTGGAAGATTGAAAACTAACTACTCAGTACCAAACTTTATTATATTCAAACGGCATCAACTCACTGTGTTGTTGTGATTCTTAGGAAAATATCCATATTGAATGAGAACGACTTGATACAAAACCACTGGTTTATTAAAACAATTTGAGATAGTAGTTTAAGTTGTTACACCATTATCAATCTCTAGTAAACTTTAATTAAGAGTTCACTTGGGATTGATGATGATGTAACAACCAAAACTAGTACTAAAATTGTTTTAATAAACCAGTGGTGTTGACAATATCAAGTCGTTTTCATTCAATAGAAATGAGACTAATGTCAAATGATAGGGCTTAGATTATTCAGGCTTATATAGATAGGGCTTATTCAGGGTATAAATTTGAAGAAAATCGTTAGAGCCGTTTTTGAGAAAACCGTGAAAAACATGGTTTTTAGTCATTATCCACCATCTTGAATTGAATTTTATCGAATTTATTGCTGTCGGATTCTCATGTTATAAGGACCTTAAGTTTAAAATTTCAAAAAGTCATGTCAAGTCATTGAGAGTATACCATCAACCTTCAAAATTTTCAAATAATTATTCCTGGACTGAAAATCAAGTGACGAAGCAGTATTCCTTAGTATTCTGTGACAATATTCTTATGTATTTTTTACATGTTTATGAATAAAGATTTTTTCAATTCAATTCAGTGTTTGATTACATAACCTTAACTTTTGGATAACATTAACATTCTATCAAAATTTTTGGAGAGAAATAGTACAGGCTCAGCCTAGTTTTTCCTCCAATATAATAATAATTGTATTATGATTATAGTGCTTTTTTATACAATCGGTAAATTAGGAATGAAGTTATCGTATTCACAGACATACACACACACACAGATCAACACCCAAAAATAATGTTTTTGGACTCAGTGGACCTTGAAACGTATAGAAAACTTGAAATTAGGGTACCTTAATTTTTTTGGAAAGCAATACCAGAGAAATCTTCTATAATATTGCTATATTAATTCTGTGGCAATACTTTCCTTACATATGGTAATAGGGCAAGGAAATTAAAAATAATTCTTGTTTGTAGCTTTTTGTAATTTTCGAGTGGATAGAAACAGTATTAATACCTGAACAGTGATGTGAGTGACAGTGTCAGAGAATTTGACCTTCTGCCTGGGGTTGCCATTCAACAACTGCGGCTGCAGAGATCTGTGCACAACGGGCAAGGGGGGTGGCACGGATGACGTCATGCTTCCCCCTCCACCACCCACTCCACTTCTGCCAACAGAACCGCTTGATTCTGTACTGCAGCTACAACTCGACCGATCACAGTCACAGTCCGATGAGTCTGCAACATTTACAACCATCAAATTATTATATCAATAAATTATTACAATAATTAATTGAATATGAACTAAAAATCATAAATAGAGAAATAAATTGAAATAGGAAGAAAAATAAAAATCTCAGTACCCTTTTTGAATTATTTAATCACAACATGTTTCGGACATTGATGCCACTATTTAATACATTTATTAAATAGTAAATAAATTTATTTACTTCATATCACTTGAAAATGGCATCAATGTCCGAAACATGTTGTGATTAAACAATTCAAAAAGGGTACTGAGATTTTTATTTTTCTTACTATTTCTATAAAAAGTAGCCCTATACAGAAAAGAGAGAAATAAATTGTTTTGTGAAATTAATAGCAATCAAATAATCCAACAAATGTACTGTTCTATAGATAATTATGTTTTACTTTTTTCAATTCAGCATATCGAAGAACACTACCAATTTGATTTAAAGAGAGTTTTCATGAATGGTATACAAACCTAAAATCTTTAGCGTCAACAATCGTCAGACTAAATTCTAAAATCTAGGAAGAAATGCATTAGAATAATACACCTAAAATCTTTAGCGTCAGCTAAGAGTGTAACTGCATATCCTCAAACTTAACTAACACTAGAAAGAAATGCAATACAGTGAATTATTTCATAATTTATTTGAATGTATTCATCCATCATCAACTGTTCATCAGATTCACAGATAATGGAAAAGATTGAGAGAAGAACAACAGGCTCAACTCAAAACAACTGTTTCTTTCCCGTTTTCAAGGATAATAATGTCCAGAAAAGGATAATTTTTGTCTCAGTTAATCCATCGTGTATATTGAGAAACGACAAGTCAAAGTTTTTTTATAACGATATTAGCAATGTAACTTAGAATACACCTAGAATCCAATGTATCCTAGGTACCTAGAACATTTACACTGCCAGCTAGCGTTAAGCATTTCTCTTATTGCTGAGTTGTTGATATTGATGTTCGATTTCTGATAAATCTGCTCATTGTGAATGATGCAGCAGATCTTGAGGTCCATATTCATAAAACAATATTAGATCAAAAATAATATTGATTAGTACGACTTTGTTGCCTAGCAACCATGTACAAGAATCGAATTGCAATTGACCTGATGCACAAAAGCCTGCTTAATTTTAATCGTGATTAATTTCATGATTGAAATTTAACCGGCTTTTGTGCAACCGATACAGAGTTTGCAAACAGGGTGACAGAATGAATTGGGTGTATAGAATTGTACTGTACTTTACTAAGACAAATATTCTAACCATAATGTTTTCTTAGAACAGTCAATCAATATATTATTATGAACCCTTCACTCAATAATCTTCAAGTTCTCTAGGATCTTGAAATGTACCAACGAATATTTTCAATTATCTAGACTACAGTGCTTAATGAAAAAATATAAAATTTAGGACAATGAATCACCTGACACTTGCCATGAACTACTATTCCGCATCAACCCGCGAAATCCTTCCAGCTACGCAGCTTGGTTAAACAACAGAAAGTAGCTTCATTATAAAAAAATAATACTCATCAAACTTATAATTTTCAATTCAATTCAATTCAATTTATTTCACCAAAACACAAAAACTGTACAAAGACGTGACAATCAGAAAAAAACAATAATTATTATTCTAAATATCTATATCATTTATCTGTAAAATACGGCTGGAGGTGAAGGACTACTGGCATAAGTGAAACACTTGTTCGCCAGTAGGAGTAGAGACTTACCGTAACTGTTTCTAAATCTTAAGCTAATAATTTAAAATGAAATCTTTTTATTCAAAATATGGTAAGTATATTTAAAATAAATGCTATTAATTGTGAATTGTTCCAGATAATAATGAATAGTTTTATAAGGTATTATAACAAGGGCTGACAACCGTAATTTGCATAGGTTACCTTATGCTCCGATCACTACTTGTTAGTGTAATAGTTCAAAATACAAAATTTGTATAATAATATATATTATTTATATAATAGATATGACATAATTCATTTGAATTATTTAAATAAATTTTGAAGATGCCATTATTATTCAATTCATTTATAATCCATAAATCCATTTGAGTGTTTCCTTCAATAGTTATTTGTGCAACTAGTGCGCAAAGTGCCACTTTGCTGCACCGAAAGAAACGTTTACGGAATGATGGTTTCTTGAGTGCAGCAAAGAAACTTTGCGCACATATTGCACATAACATTTTTCCTACAGTTACCATAGAATGTGAAAAGTCAGTAATAGACGGTGAACATGTCCTATACCAAATAAAATGAAATGTGTGGTGCAAACGCTATTTTTCGCCACACAGAAAATAAACAATATATATATATATATATATATATAATATATATATATATATATATATATATATATATGAAATATAAAACAGCTGATCAAAAAACTTTTCATTATTGAGTTTATTATTCAATAATTAAAACATTATTATAATAATATCATTTTATTGTCATGTGAAAAGATAAAAAAGTATAAACTTAGCCTATATACTGCCTATACCAAATAATGTTATTTATAATAAAAAAAATAATACTCATCAAACTTATAATTTTCAATTCAATTCAATTCAATTTAAATATATAATTTATATATATACGCCCACGTTCCCTCTCAATCAGAGGCCAAAAAATTTGCAGTGATCCCCACCATCTTGACCAGTACCTCAAAAAACTCCACCAATCCCTCCTGAAATGTAACTATCCTGAAAGGTTTTTACAGAAACAAATCTCCTCCAAAACTGGCACTAATCCAACCACAAACAAATCCCAAATCCCACAAACTCCAAAGCTCTGTACCACCTACTTCCCTGGAATTGAAAACCTCATACCTGTCCTTAAAGATCTGTTCCATGTCGTCTCCTCCAATCCCTCTGTTATTGTAATAGTGGACTCCTCCTCCATCTGTTATCTGTAATAGTGGACTCGGTTCACACTATCTTTTATTCCGTTTGATTCTCGCATTGATTGACATCCTACATTCTAGTTTACTGTGTATCTAATCTTGAACTGAAATACTTTTGATCTGTCATTCGTTTTCTCTTTCACAATTATTATCACAAAAACCGAATTAGAACCTCAATTTTATCTTATAGGAGCCGAACAGCTCAAGCCTGTAGCTAGCGTTCCGACTCATTGCTTACTGCTGTACATTACTTTGTTTTTTATCTCTCCATTTTCATAATATTATTATTAACATCTTAATTTTATCTCTTTCATCGTCTTTTTTTACCTTTCTTTCTCTGCTTTCCTCCTGTGTGATTGCTTGCTAGTATGAATGTGGTGTGTTTTGATTTTGCTACTATTCCGCACCTGGCTGTTCCCTCCCCCCCTTCCGCCTCACTGTTCCGAGGCAGTCGCCCTGACACGTTGAATGTCGGTGCGGCCGCGCTGAGTGTCGCCGATTCCCTCAAGCAGGCTGTCTCGCCCTATCCCAATCGACTCAAGATTGCTCATGTGAACGCACAATCCCTCCTTTGCCATATTGATGAGTTCAGGTGCACTTTCTCCTGTGGAGATTGTGATATTATACTTGTGACTGAAACCTGGCTCAAGCCAACTGTCCCCAGTCGGTTCGTTGCTCTTGACGACTTCGTTATCATCCGCAATGACCGTCTGCACAAGAATGGCGGAGGGGTTGCTGCGTACATAAAGCGTACTCTGCGGCCATCTCATAAGTTCTCATCAGATAACTCCCGTCCATCGAGGCCTGAATACATGTTTTTTGAAATAAAATGCAATGGAGTAAAAATGTTGATTTCGGTATGCTACAGGCCCCCTCACATTGGCTTTATGTCCGAATTTGAGGAGGTTCTGTTGGGGCTGATGGTGCCTTATGAACATGTGGCCATCATGGGTGACTTTAATACTGACCTTCTTGGACCTGATACTCATGACAAAGTACAACTGACCACTATGTTTTTTGCGAACGGTATGACCTTGCTGCCTCTCCAAGCCACGTATCACACTTCCACCTCAGACACATTGTTAGATCTCATAGCGGTTGCTGATAGGAGATCAGCTGTGAGCCATGGACAAATTCCTTTCCCAGGTCTTTCAGCACATGACTTAATTTACCTAGTTTATAACATTAAGAGACCCAAACCTAAACCGAAAGTTATCACCTACCGGGATTACAACAATATTAACTTTTCTAATCTGTTTAATGATACACTTAATCTTGACTGGCATACCATTTTCAATACTAATGATGTAAACCTTATGTTAGATTTACTCAATAGCAGTTTACTCTTCCTTTTCAATAAACATGTTCCTCTCAAAAACCGCAGAGTTACCAGAGATCCTGCTCCGTGGCTCACGGACGAGATCCGGCGGCTGATGCAGGATCGAGATTATTGGTGTAAAAGGGCAAGGCAGTCCAAGACTCCTCATGATTATAATCAATATAAGCATTTAAGAAACTCTTGCAAACAAATTATCAGAAATGATAAAGCTGGTTTCTACCGCAACTTGATTTCATCTAAGAGGTCATCATCCTCATCATTATGGCGTGCTTTGAGGGGGATTGGAGCTGGTAAGGAGAGGCAGGTGCCAACTGTAGCCTACTCGCTTGATGACCTCAATGACTTTTTCACTGATATACCTGTGAGTTTGGATCAAGCCCATGTCCACTTCAATTCCCTTCCTGACATTCATCCTAATGAGAATTTCTACTTCTCTGCAGTTTCTCAGAAAGAGATATTTCTAGCAATCAGTAGAATAAAAAGTAATGCTATTGGTGCAGATGGCATCCCAATCAAGTTCCTGAAAATCCTCTTACCTTTGATCCTTCCTTTCCTCACCCATTTGATCAACACTTCCCTCATGACATCTGTTTTTCCTGATGAGTGGAAGCTCTCAATTGTGATTCCCTTGAACAAGGTCCCTAACCCCATCTCTCCTTCTGATTACAGGCCCATTAATTTATTGTCTGTCTTGTCTAAGGTTCTTGAGATCATTGTTCACTCTCAGATGAGCGGATATATTCATGGATCTGGTTTGATTAGTGATTTTCAATCAGGTTTCCGAAGCGGTCACAGCACCACATCTGCCCTTCTGAGAGTGACTGATGATATCCGCAGGGCTATGGATAAAAGGCAGTTAACCGTTTCAGTTCTAATAGATTTTAGCAAGGCTTTTGATAGTATTTTCCACCCTACTCTATTGTATAAGCTAAGGAGCTTAGGCTTTTCCAACTCCACTGTGGCATGGGTAAGGTCTTATTTGCAGGGTCGATGTCAGTGTGTGAGGGTCGGGGATGCGTGTTTGGGCTGGCGTGAGGTAAATAGAGGCGTTCCTCAAGGTTCGGTCTTGGGTCCTCTGCTGTTCAGCATCTACATAAATGACGTGACTACTACTTTACTTACTTCTAAATACCACCTTTATGCAGACGACCTACAAATCTACAAACACTTCAACAAAACTGATTTCAGCATTGTGGTTGAGGAGGTCAATGCTGACTTGGCCAGGGTTATTGAATGGTCTACAAGTAATGGACTCAAAGTTAATGAGACAAAGACAAAGGTAATTATGGCTACTAAGGGCTACTAAGGGCTAATTATTGGCTACTCAAGGCTCTTGAACACCCTTGACTTTTCAAATGGACCATACATTACAATCAACAACGTTCAATTGCAGTACAGTTCAGATGTTAAAAATTTCGGACTTACCATGACCAAGACTTTGGACTGGACAAATCATGTGACCTTGACTTGCAATAGAGTCATTGCGGGCATTATGACTTTGAAGAAGATTGCTGACTGTATACCTTTCTTATATTCATGGATCTGGTTTGATTAGTGATTTTCAATCAGGTTTCTGAAGCGGTCACAGCACCACATCTGCCCTTCTGAGAGTGACTGATGATATCCGCAGGGCTATGGATAAAAGGAAGCTAACCGTTTCAGTTCTAATAGATTTTAGCAAGGCTTTTGATAGCATTTTCCACCCTACTCTATTGTATAAGCTAAGGAGCTTAGGCTTTTCCAACTCCACTGTGGCATGGGTAAGGTCTTATTTGCAGGGTCGATGTCAGTGTGTGAGGGTCGGGGATGCGTGTTTGGGCTGGCGTGAGGTAAATAGAGGCGTTCCTCAAGGTTTGGTCTTGGGTCCTCTGCTGTTCAGCATCTACATAAATGACGTGACTACTACTTTACTTACTTCTAAATACCACCTTTATGCAGACGACCTACAAATCTACAAACACTTCAACAAAACTGATTTCAGCATTGTGGTTGAGGAGGTCAATGCTGACTTGGCCAGGGTTATTGAATGGTCTACAAGTAATGGACTCAAAGTTAATGAGACAAAGTCAAAGGTAATTATGGCTACTAAGGGCTACTAAGGGCTAATTATTGGCTACTCAAGGCTCTTGAACACCCTTGACTTTTCAAATGGACCATACATTACAATCAACAACGTTCAATTGCAGTACAGTTCAGATGTTAAAAATTTAGGACTTACCATGACCAAGACTTTGGACTGGACAAATCATGTGACCTTGACTTGCAATAGAGTCATTGCGGGCATTATGACTTTGAAGAAGATTGCTGACTGTATCCCTTTCTCCACGAGGATTATGTTAGTCAAGACTTTGATTTTTCCAATTTTTAACTGCTGTGACATTGTGTTCAACTTTTACAGAGGATGCAGCATGCCCACAATTACTGTGTACGCTTCATCTTCAACCTCAGACATGACGACCATGTGACTGAATACTTTGACAGACTTAACCTCATGAGGCTGCATGATTGTAGGGCACTCCATGCTGTTATTTTTCTGCATAAGACATTGAAAACTGGAACACTTAAGTATATTGCAGAGGATTTTCAATATTTGAGTGACATCGGTCGGGGTGGTACACGGCATGGTTCCCATCTGCTGGCTGTCTCAACACACAGGACAGTCATGTTCAACAAGTCCTTTCTTGTGGATTGTGGAATTCATTGCCGGCTGAATTGAAGCGCATCGAGGGTCATCATCGGTTCGGCGCGGCTGTCTTCCGGTGGATCAGGGGTGGTGGGGGTGGCTGGGCTTAGCGAGGGGTGCATCATACCACTGTGTTGGTATGGACTCATGCATTGTAGCACTGTGTTGGACCAGCGGTGGCTGGACAGGCGCATGTGTTGTTGTTGTTGTGTGTGTGTGTGTGTGTGTGTGTGTGTGTGTGTGTGTGTGTGTGTGTGTGTGTGTGTGTGTGTGTGTGTGTGTGAGCTTTCTTTTCATGCTTTCATATTTTCCATAGTTTGATACATTCATTTAGTCTCAAAATTAATTTCTTTAGAGTAATTTCAAGAGAATCAAGTTCAACTTTAAAAGTAAACTCTAAAGACAGATATAAAAAATACTCTTTTTCTCTCTCAAAATTAATTAATTTCATGCTAGAAGTATTTATCAATTTCCTTATTTTCTCATTTCGCTTGTAAGGTTTGTAGCCATATTGCTCTTTTTTACTTCTTCGATCCTATCCGTCCATCCTATCCATATCCATCGATCCTATCCATATATATTATTCCGTCAAAAATGTATCTATTTCCCATCAGATCTTTGTTATTTTACATTTTAAGAATGCTCTACTTTTAAGTTGATTCAACTATTCCACTTATTATCATTATAATTATTTATTTTATTATTTTTTTTTTACTTTTTCATTTAAAATATAGTTTTGTTTTATTTTAGTTTACTGAGTATTGCTTGTTAAATTACAATTTAGTATTGTATTGGAGGGTTAAGTGTAAGAGAGGGCCGACTGCGCCCTAACTTCGCCCTCCCAGGTATAAAATAAAGGCAGTCATTCTATTCTATTCTATTCTATGCCTCTACCAAACACCTTTTCCAGCAACCAACCACCCTCATTTATAAGCAACCTCCCAACCTCAAGAAAATTCTCAGTAAAAACAAATCACTCACCTCTGATGAAATCCCAACTCCACCTGGTACCCTACCTTGCAAACGCCCCCGCTGTAAAACCTGTCCTATCACTGATTCTTCCATCTCCTTTACCAGTCCTATCACCAACTACACCCACCAAATCCATCAATCCAGTAATTGCATCTCCAAAAATTGCATCTACCTCCTTTCCTGCAACTTCTGTCCTGCCTTCTACATAGGTGAAACCACCACTGCCCTAAACCTCCGGATCAACAATCACAGGCCTTCCTTTAAAAATAATACTTCCCTACCCATCCCTACCCATGGCTCTGAGCACAACAAGAACTTTGACCAATGCTTCAAAGTCAAAGTCCTTGCCACCCTCCCTCCCACAGCCCCCTCCATAGATGCCAAGACGAAAGAATTGACTTTTATTTGGGTGCTTGGAGCTGCTTCCAGTCCTGGTCTCAACAGACAGCAATAGTACCATAGCCACCAACTGTTTAATAAAATTGAAATAAATTCCATCATATCATAATAAATTTCACAGCTATCAATATATATATATATATATATATATATATATATATATATATATATATATTAAATGTTCAATAAAAATGAAAAAAATCTTCAATAAAGTTCAATTCTACAATTCCTTTCTCCAATTTTAGTCTAATTCTTTTTTGATTTCTAATTTTAAATCTCCTCTATTCTATCAATTCATAAGCTACACCTTTCCTTATTCATAACTCACTGAAATCTTAAATATCCCGTTTGTAACCGCCCCCTAAATACCCCATAATGTCCCCTGAATCTGTACTCTTTTTCTCTCCATCCGTCTGCACCACGTAATCTGTGGTCTCTGTTGCTACAATTGAGTCTCCGTGCGTACTCTGTGGTCGACCGTTGGATTCAAAACTGCAGTCTGCTCGGTTGAGGAAGGAGACTCAGGCTCTGAATATTTCCCCCCATTTCTAATGTAAGTTTTTTAGTGTTTTCAATCTATTTATATATTGTGTCTCCTGTTTTAATTTATATATATATATATATATATATATATATATATATATATATATATATATATATATTATATATATATATATAATATATATATATATATATTATATATATATATATATTATATATATATATATATAAATTAAAACAGGAGCAGACTGCCTTTTAAGGTGTCTTTACTGTCAAACTTTAAAGTGTCTTCTGTTATGTGCTACAAGTGATCTAGTGATTTCTCCTCTTCATTCATGTGTAAACTTCCTACTACCAACTGTCCATTTCCAAGCCCTTTCTCTTATAATGATGAGTACTCTATGAACTCCTTTAAAAATCCCAATTCACATAGTCCCAATAACTTTGTCATACTTAATATTATACAACTTCACTTAACCTATAATCTAACTTGTCCATATCTCAATATAATCTCATACTTTATTGGATAACTAGAATATGTTATAACTTTTTGTTAATTTCTAATTCCTAACTTTAAATTAGCTACTCCCCTGTGTTGAAATAACTCAATACATAATATATTAGCAATAGCCTATAGCCCAATATTATTAACTGACCATGCTGTCTGTTATCCTATTTTTAATTCCAATTTTTATAACCTAACATTGATTACTTCCTTGTTTTTTGTAATAATTGATTATTTATGAATAATAATCTTTTTCCTGATATTCTCCACTCATCAACTTCTATCCTAATAGTAAATTAGCTCTCTCTACCGATTCCTATCTTGCTTTATGATTGTTGATCACAATCTGACCCAACCATTGATATAGAGAATAAGATTAAGAAGAGCGAAGTCCGCTATGATGCCACTGCGCTAGTGTAGCTACCAGAAATTTCGGGCAAGAAGTCGGGTATTTGTATTCGCTGTGTAGAAAAAGAGCCTTTTTCAAATGATAATATTTTTTTATTGAAGCAATGAAAAATATTCAAAGTATGGTAGTTTCATGCAGTGCTTATGGATGTACGAATCTGCATGCACCAGATAAAAATATTTCTTTTCATACATAAGTATTTTTATATTTTCATCGGTCATGTTTCATGCAGGCTAAGCCTAGTGCCAAATGATCGTTTCAAGGAATATTGTGCTTAGGTTGATTCATTATCATTTGCCAAGTAATAAAATATAAGTTTCGGTAATATTATAATAAATATTTTATTTCCATAGATCCAATATAGGTATCCATATTCAATTCCATTAATTTGTCTTCTATTGTAATATTTTGTGAACTATGAAAATATTGTATGCTAAATTTGTATTATAAAAAATATTATTTGCTAAAATTGTCTATAAATTCTTCATCATTGCTATTGTTTTATTTTTCCCATTCTTATAATATGTAGTTATTTATTATCTTATATTAAATATAGGAGTATAGAGTATAGTTAGTACCTATAGGTACTTAAGTTGCAAAACGAATGGAAACAGTTTCACGAAATATTGTGATAACAGTTGATTTATTATTATTTGCCATCTAATAAAATATACGGTAATATTAGCATTCTATAATAAATGTTTTATTTTCCATATCCTAAATACATGGTAATAGGAAAATATTGTAAAAATGAGATTCATTTGCTAATAGAATGGATCAAAATCTGTAGTGAGGTAGGTTCACTAAATTAGATGTTTGGTCGAGTTAAAAATAATGTTCAATGAACAAATCATTGTATCATATGGTAATGGAAATGACGAAAAGTTGAAAAAAAATTATATTGAAATCCATCAAGTATGTCGAAAGATATAACGCAATGAAAGTCGATGTTTTCCCATATAAGTCTGTCTGGGCGCCTGACTTCTTGCCCGATATTCAATGGCGACGAGAAATGAAGGAGGCATCATGCTTCCAAACGCTTGAAGGTATAGCTTAGTCATCTAACTATATATATCAATGGACCCAACTAACCCAACTGACTCAACTAACCCAACTGACCCAATCTTTCCAACTGACCCAATCTACTTCCTTCCTTTACATAGTACTCAATATCCCTTCTCTCATTTCCCTCAACGTTAAACACCATGCTACAATTTCATCCTAACTTTGCTTGCAATTACTGGTTCCAACAAATTCATTTTCATTATGAAAAACATTACTTGATCTTGAAATGTACAATAGAATCTTCTATTTCATTTGCTGTAAACGTTTCATGAAAAAATATGTTCGTGAAGTAAGATTCGATTGTTGAAAAAAATCCGCAATCGCATGTGGGATGTGGGAGGGATTATTTTCCTTCTGTGGTACCACAACCGGCCTAACTGTAAAGATGTAAAAGAGTTTTGGAGATCAGTTTCATACTTCTATAAAAAACCGAGAGTATTTAATTATATAGATTCCTAAACTTAGTCGAATTTTCTATTTTTTCTTGGTTCATTTCTATTTTTGATTTATATGAATGACTTTCAATGCAATGTATTCCATTAGGCCTGCCTATACTATACGCAGATGACACAACGTTAATGTGCATTCATAAAAATATGACAAATGTGAGAACAATGCTATTAGAATGCATTCAAGCGTCTAAAACCTGGCTGGAAGCAAATAAACTTGTTATCAATGAGGATAAGACAGAACACATCTACTTTTCTTTAAATAACGGATGTGAAAAACAAGCTGTAAAATTTCTTGGTCTGTACCTAGACAGTAAATTGACATGGAAGGAACAAGTGAATGTTTTGTAAAAAAATGATCTAGGTTAGTATATCTTATTAGAAAGCCCAAATACTGTGTAAGCTCAGATGTGCTTTTGACAACCTATTTTGGCCTTTTTCATTCCCTAATAACATATGGAGTTATACTTTGGGGCAATTGTAGCACTGCCACAAAGATACTTATTCTTCAAAAAAGAGTGGTTAGAATAATCGATGGCCTGCAACAAAGAGAATCTTGCAGAGAAAGTTTTGTTGAATATCAAATAATGACAGTGCCAACTTTATACATTTTTCATAATGATTTGGTTCAAGTAAAAAGTAATATACACAAGTTTAACAGCATAGGGCACTCCCATAACACAAGAAGAAAGTTTGATCTTCCTATTCCTCAAATAAGATTGGCAAAGACACATAGAGCCATTACTATCAGAGATACATGATATTCAATAAACTTCCACTATGTGTTCATAATCTGCCAGAGAAGAGTTTTAAATTACTTGTTAGAAGATGGCTGAAGAATCAGCCTTTCTATAATCTTAGTGAATTTATGGCATCCAACCCAGATACAATTGAAAAATGACCAAATCTTGCTGATCTACCTGTTTTAAAGTTGGTAACATTGTTTTTGACACGCTATTCTTTGAGTGAGCAATTAGAGATTATATTTTAGTAGAACATATTGTAAAATTTATATAATATATTATTATTATTATTTTAATTGATTACTGTATCAATGTTGATTGTTTTTGACCTTGACGAAGCCGATTGCAACTTTTTTGTTTAATGGCAAATAAAGTATTCTTATTCTTATTCTTCTTATTCTTAAATTTCTTGTTAAGTACAGTGACGTTAATCTCCCAATGCCTTCTTTTTAGGACGCAACACATTCACTGTTGGTTATAGAAATCACAATGAATGATCTGGATCGTGTCCTTAAGCACTGGCCACACCAACGTCTGCTAGAGTTAGCAAGCTCGCTTCCGTGGTGGTAGTTCAGGCCACACCAAAAAACGTCCGCTAGCGGTAGTTTGGTTTTGTTTTGATGAGTGTGGTTCTCTAGTAGTCGGTTCTCGGTATCCTGCGCATGCGCTACCGAACGTGAACTTTTAAAACTCGCTTTCCATGTTATTCAATTGTGCAGGACAGACCGAGCTCGCTACCTCGGCGGTAGTACCACCAGCAGACGTTTCAAAAGTTCGCCTGGCACGGCCAAGTGAAACTACCGCCGAGGTACTCCCTCTGCGGGAGCGAGCTCGGTGTGGCCTGCTCAATTTAATAACATGGAAAGCGAGTTTTTTAACTTCGCTACCGCCGCGGGAGCGACTTTGGTGTGGCCTGCGCTTTAGGATCCTTAGCTCAGAGAAAGCTCCTGGATCCGATGGATTGAGCTATGAATTTTTCAAATCGCTCCCTCCACAATGGAAAAATTATATTTAAATTTTGTTCAATAAAATTTTCAAAATAGGAAAAAAAACCAAGAGAATGTTTTATTATCGTAGTATTTTTTCTCTGTAAAAAAGTTAATTGTAAGAATCTTCAAAATAACTGAATGGTTGCTCTCTTGAATACAATAGTAAACATTTTCACCAACATTTTAGAATTCAGACTTACAGCTTGGGCAGTGTCAGATCTCACGACCCATTATTATTGTCGACCCAGTTTGACGCCTAGTTCGCTAACTCGCGTTGTCGTTGTTTTTTGTCGTCCCACTTTGTCATTGTCCTCAGCTTCGACTTTCTATTCTGGATTTATCTGATATATTTTTTATCCCTAGACGTGTGAGTCAATTATCCATCAGTTTTGGCATTTTTTATGACGTATTTTCAGCCTTAATTAAGTTTTGATGTCAATTTTTTTATTTACTTTTGTAAACGTGTCGAGTCGTTCCACATCGCATTTTTTCGGCCATAGCATTTCCGTCACACACTAACCACTTTTTCTACGTCGCTTGCCTCTTCCGCTTCTCTCTTGTGTGTGCTTTTGCTCCAAGTCTTTTTTCTCAAAATGAAGTTCAACAACCTACTAGATTCTTTCTCCAAACAAGTATTTTTCATCACCTGAAACATTCTTCAAGTTTATTTCAACGGAACCAGCCTTCAGTTTTTACTCTTACACTTCAATTCATGGTAATTCAGTATGTTCAACCTTGTCCTTCAATTTTGCAAGCCGCCTCGTGTCACAGTTCAGTTAAATTCTTTAAATCAAGTTTTCTAAATTATCAGTAATGATTTGTGCAACGCTCAATGTATTTCTATAAATTCTACGTGATGCTTTAACAGTGTAATTCATTGCAATTCTTCGATTTGACTCTACTCACGGTAAGCAGGACTCGTATATTAAACTACTCAAATCTACTTATCTATTACTCTCGATACGATGTTCTGTGGATCCACCCTCTACAATCACTTGCACTTGCTGAGACTTACCTATCTACAAACTCAAATCTACTCAATTACTCTGCTCAGCTCGTTATCTACTACTCTACTCTATTCTACCAGTCAAATCGAACTATTCATTTAATTCTCTGAAATGCTATCAAGAATCTCCGCTTCAATCCAACTAAATCAATTCTCAATTTATCAACATCAAGACAACTTCTAGACTTCGGTCCCAGTCCGGTCTCATCCTGTGAACTTCTAGACTACGTTCCCAGTCCGGTCCCATCTTGTGAGCCTCAAGAACGCCAATCCCTTGGACGACACTGAGCTTCCAATTAGCGGTCCCTAGAGCCTGTCCACACAAGGTGCTCCTTACTACATGGCGATCACGGCTAACCTTGAGTCGACCTTGACTTCATTCTTTGGATGAGTATCGCCCTTTGGGCTGTTTTTTACTTAGCAACTCTTTATTATTTTTTACTCTTCTCTATCTTCCAAAGGCCAGTTTGAATTCACTTTTCACATTATCTAGGCTATTTAAATACTACCAATTGAAATCATTTTTGTTCATGCCAATTTGATTATTCATATTTAAAGTCAGCATATCTATTTACTCTCAAGTATTTTTTATCTTCTATCTCCTTATTTTATTTTAATGTACCACATTAATGTTAGATTATATCAATTGCACACCTTCTAATCTGAATAAATTGTTTCTATTAATAGTTTTCATTTGATTCAGCAAATATTATTTTTGGAAATTACTCTCTTTCTCCTAGCATTTCTAATGGTCTATTATGTATTCATTGACCAGATATGATATCGAACACTACATTTAAGTAACTACGTCCTCTTATGCTAATTTAATTATTCCTGTTTGTAATTACTACTATAGCGCACATTATTATTTTCTCATTATAAGCACCTTCAAGTCTATTGAACTAATGTCAATCAATCTGATAATCCTTTATGATTAGTAGACAATATCAAATCATTAATTATTACTGTTTGTTCACACTGTACCCAAATATTAATTTTATCTTCAGCATCTTTGCATTGCTTATATCTATATTGAGTCCAAATATAAATCTTATATTCAGCATCACAACAGCTCTTATTATTAAGGCTTTTTGTATAGTGCCTTATCAAAATAAATCCTCCACTGGTTTCTGTTATATTATATTTTTATTGACGTCTTCCCTATCCTAAGTATTTGTCTATGAATCCTCTCTCATGGTATGACTCCAAGCAGTTCATACATTAACTATCTTAGTTTTATATGTTTGGAATTGGGTGTTACAATGTTGATAGTCAGTATCTTATTGTCAAAACTATTTATTTTTTATTCAAACATTCTTACAGTCCACTTGCCACATTGGAGTTACGTCCAATGTTCTTGCCCAGTTCTTTCAGGCAGAATATAGTGGGGTGCTGCCAGAAGGCCAATGTGAATTTAGGAACGAAAGCGGATGTGTGGATAATGTTTTCGTTTTGCATTCAATAGTGTCCCACCACGTTGAAATGCATCATAAAATGTTTTTGCATTGTTTGTCGATTTTGATGCAGCCTTCGACAATGTTCCTCACTCAAAATTATGGCACAAGCTTGGAAGTATTGGAGTAAGCGGTAAAATAATAAGAATACTTCAAGAGTTGTACGGTCATGCCGTTTTGAAAATAAATAACAGTTACATTCCAGTGGA
Organism: Nilaparvata lugens; assembly: GCF_014356525.2. Lineage (NCBI taxonomy): Eukaryota > Metazoa > Arthropoda > Insecta > Hemiptera > Delphacidae > Nilaparvata > Nilaparvata lugens. The sequence goes on from NC_052508.1 coordinate 43,895,219, forward strand.
GAGGGGCGTCTTAGAGGGAGATTCAGTCAGTCATTTGCTTTTCTCATTATACATATGCGACATGAGAAGATATTTCAGGAGTCAAGGCTTAGAAGGATTTGCCCTTCTATTATTGCCAGGAAAAGATATAAATTGTCAAAACCTATAAATATTTAGGCGTTGAAATCTGTAGCTCAGATCGTTACAACTCATTTTGCTCCTCATTGTGCATTAAGGCGAAAAGTATTAGTTCAGCTATCAGATATGCTTTAGCTCAGGCCAAGTCTGATACCTGGGAGAGTAAAATGAAACTGTATAACACTATTTTGTTGCCGAGGGTATTGTAGAAGTGTGAGGGTTATCATGCATGGAGTCAGTGGAAAAAATCCGTATCAATTTTTCAAGAGTTTGCTATTCCTTTATAGGTGTACTCCTGACTGGGCAATTCACATTGAGACAGGTAACCTTAAACTGTTTAATATAGTCTTTCGAAAAGCTCTGAATTGGTTAATACGACTATTAGAAATGCCCGTCAATAGATACCCAAGAAAATGCTATGAAATTTTGAGACCAGAATTAGCTCATGGTAGGGTCAGAGACACAAAACTCAAATACAACTGGTTATATCAAGTAAGAAGTCAATCCATTATGCCTCAGCGAGCAACCTGTGGACCGATCAGGGGATAGAACTGAATACTTTTAAAAAGTTTTATAGTCTACTTATTCAGTGGATAAGCATAGCGAGAACCTATCCAATTTAGATGTTAGCAGGGCTCTTGATTCTCATTACCCAGGTACACATTATTAAACCCAAATTTTCTAATAGGTGAACAACTGAATTTCTAGTTGGCTTTTTCAAAAATCCGCTGTGTTTCCCGACTGAGACTAGCCAGTGACACATGCTTTTACTTGTTTCTTGAGAGAAGGGGTACTTGGATAAACTGCAGGGAGCTCTGTCCAATCTGAAATCTGGAACCGACAAAACGGTACAACATTTCTTACTGATATTCCCCATGTGTAATGACGCAAGAAATCGTTACCTACATTGGCAAACTTAAAAGAAATATTGTAATGGATTCAGATAAAGTGATGGTACTTTAGACAAATTTAACAGTAGTAAAAATAAATAATATATATATAATTTTTATGTAGAAGCTGTTAGAACTACCTGGGTCATTAATTTCAAGTACCACAGGCTAAATTTCAACCGACACTGGGACTCAATTTCGAAATAATAATAATAATAATTATGTGAATATATTGAATACACTGAACAAACTAACAACAATACTCGAAAAACCTTATTGATCGAGCGAAGTGAGGTCTAAGATTCAAGTCGACGGTTTGGCATTTCTCTTAATGTTTAAATGTTTGAATGTTTATATGTTGCGCATTTACGGAGAACGCGGTAATAGATTTTCATGAAATTTGACAGGTATGTTCCTTTTTAAATTGCGCTTCGACGTATATACAAGGTTTTTGGAAATTTTGCATTCCAAGGATAATATAAAAGGAAAAAGGAGCCTCCTTCATACGCCAATATTAGAGTAAAAATCAGACTATAGAATTATTTATTCATCATAAATCAGCTGTAGAGTAGATTAAAAAACGCATGCCATGACACATGCAATTCAATATCTTAATGCAACTTGGTAAAAAATCAGCAGCTGTGTAGACTATGAATTGCATGCCTCATTCAGGACCTCCTAAATACCGGATCTGCGCCTGTGTGAAAATTTAGGTAAAATGGCGCCGATATTTGGTGGGGTCTCAACTCAGCTGACACTGATAATTATGTTGGCATCAGTTTTTAGTATTTAGTTGTAGTTAAGTGAAGTTTGTTTACAAATGTCACGGGCTTTATAATATTTACGAGTTTTATAATTGATCAATTATCATTTTATAATTATTATTTAATATGCAATAGAGATTCAAATTAGATTTTTTTAGTAATCAAAGTGTTTAGTAAATGTTTGATAAATTCAAATTGTGAATAGTAAAGTTTTAAGAATTCAAAATGTATAGTGAGTGTCAAGTGTTCAAAGTGTATTCAGTGTTCAAAGTGTTTTAATCAATAATAATTTTATAATATTCAACCGTAGCCTAGATTAATTTTTGTTTATCATCTCCGTAACTCAACATTTAGCTTTATAACAACATGCTACAATGAGTAGGCCTATGAACAGTTTTAATTGAACATGCCTAGAAATTGTTGTGTCCCTGGGTGTAAATCGAACTATATTATAGAAAAACCCCCTTAGTGACAATATTTGCTTTTCCCAAAGATAAAGAGCTGAGAAAAAATGGACAAGGTGTAGAAAGATTCTAAAGTCACCAACAATTCGGCTGTGTGTATCAATCTTTTTAGAGCATCAGACATTATTAAAGAAGACAAGTTTTTGTGTGAAGATTGTTCTTATGTGACTGTTCCAAGAGAAAAAATAAAACTATGTAATGGTGCCTTCCCTACAATTTTTTCCAAATCAAGACTGTCTCCTCCCACTTAACGGTATAACGTTAGCGTTGAAAGCTAATATACGCAGGGAATTCAATAACTATGTGGTTAGATTTGAAACTTCTATAAGGACAAATCCGCAACTTTTCTGGTCGTTTGTGAAAAGCAAAAGAAAGAAAAGTGGTGCTGAGGTACCTCAAGCGGTTTCATGGCAGGGTAATAGGTGTACTGGTGGTGCTGTTGTAGATACTTTTGGTTCCTACTTCTCTTCCGTATATCCTGATAATAATTCATCATATGATCCTGCTTCTATCCTAGACTGTAGAGGGATGAATGATGGCTTCGATGGGTGGGGCTTTACAGAGTTCTCTTTGGATGAAGTGTTAACAGCTATCAAAAATTTAAATGACAAGAAGTCTGCAGGTCCTGATGATATTCCAGTCTATATTATTAAAGGTTGCAGTGAAATTTTAGCTGAACCTTTGTTATACATTTTCAACTTGGCTATTAAAACATCAGCCTTTCCAGATGCTTTGAAGATTGCGCGTGTGACTCCAATATTCAAGTCTGGAAGTAGAGAAAATGTTGAGAATTATCGTTCTCGATCATCAATGTGATAGCAAAGCTTTTTGAAGTATTGTTGCACGGTCAGATTTTCTGGCTCACCAGGTCTGGAATAGCTGAAGCTCAGCATGGTTTTATGCCTGGTCGCTCGACTGTTTCCAATCTGCTGTAATTCAGCCATGAGGTACATTCCGTACTCGCTGATGGTGGTCGCATGGACGTTGTCTACACGGACCTATCCAAGGCACTACTGTTGATCATGACATACTTTTGGAAAAACTTTATAGTAAGTTCGGCTTCTCTATCAAAGCAGTAAAATTCATGGCCAGCTATCTATGTAATCGTCAGCAATATGTTCAGTTGAGGTTTCATAAATACAAACAGTATATATGTACAGCAGGAGTTCCTCAGGGATCAAACCTAGGACCTCTTCTGTTTCTTCTTCTAATAAATGATTTGCCCCAGTCAATAGAGTCCAGAATATTACTTTATGCAGATGATGTAAAAATATTCAGACATATGAAAGATGCAAATGACTAAGCTACTCTGCAGAAAGATATAAATAATCTGGCTCAATGGTGTCATTCTAATAAGCTCAAATTGAATATTAAAAAATGTTATGTAGTTAGTTACTCCAGAAAAACAGACCCATGTTTCATAGATAATACGTATTCAATTTCCGGACAGAAATTGGAGATATGCAAAACAACAAAAGATCTTGGCATCATTTTTTATGAAGCTTTTAGATTTGATGTTCATATTGATCACGTCGTGAATAAAGCTTTCAAGATTCTGGGATTTGTGTGTCCCTGTTATTAGAGTGTACAGTGCTTTGGTGCGCAGTGGATTGGAGTATGGTTCAGTGATTTGGTCACATTACCGGACCGGCACGGCTCACGACAGTGAAAGAGTGCAGAACAATGAAAGTCTCACAGAAAAATTTCAATTACATTCGCTGGCTTCTAGAAGGGATATGCATGGCATTACTTTTCTATGTAAGCTAGTGAATGGTGCAATGGACAGCCCTTCCCTTTTATCATTGATTAATTTCCATGTTCTGCAATTGACAGCTAGATCTTGCAATACATTTACAATTGCCTTCTGCAGAACGGACTATAGTTATTATGAACCAATTAAAAGGATGCAGCGCCTATTCAATGTGAGCTGTATCGGTCTGGATATATTTGGTTGGTCGGTTGATTTGGTTGATTCGATTGTGCACGCGTGTCGAAGTAGGGTTGGTGCCTATGTGGTTGGTGACGCATGAGTTGTTTGGCCTGTCTCTTGATGGTAGTTTTTAATTGTTACAACATATATAGTATAGCATATTATGATTTTTTCTCATTGGTATATATTTTTTTCTCTTCTCTTAACTGTGTTTCTTTGGAGTGGAACGAAATTCTGTTTTATTGTTCTCTTATTCTGTATTATTTGTTAAATTAGTACTTATTTTTATTCATATTCTTAATATTTCCTATTGGTTTATTTCTTATTTTTAAACATTTTCAATTTTTCATTAACTTTTTTCTTGATAATTATGAAGAACTTAGTTATGTTGAATCGGGAACAGTTTTGGGCTATAATGCCTGTTGTTCCCAAACCTGTTACTTTATGTGTGTGTTACTTTAACCGCCATTTTGTGACGTTCCAAACCTGTTTGTATATATTTTTTGTAAATAAATAAATAAATAACAGAAACGTCACAAAATGGCGGTTAAAGTAACATACTCACCATGATAACAAAATTCACTTTCAGTACAAAATAAAAACCAGGAAAACAAGAAAAGATAATAAAACAAGTATGCAAATACTTTCTATCTATTTATCTCTATCTTTTCTATCTATATTTTCTATCATACTAATGTATGCTAACAATGTTATGATAAAACTAATTTCGTAGTGTTGTATTGGTTGAAATTAATTTGGTCATTTAAACTATACTAATTTACCCAATTAAATTGTGTGTAAAGGTATTGGGCAATATATTTCTGAACAATTACTGCAACATGAAGAATAATAATCAGTTGCTCTAGCAAGCAAAGTCGCGAAAATTGAGAACATTAAATTCTTAGGCTAGAATAAAATAACGATTATTATAAGCTATGTGAATTGCACTTGAATGCTATGTGCATGAGAATAAATAAAGCCCTATCAAATAATAATACCCTATCAAATAATTATTTCTTTAATAAACCTTGATTAAATTAATAAAACTAGACCCTATTTGAATTCTTAAAAATGATTTTGAACAGTAATAAGTTATTAGAGAAAGTTGGAACCTAGCTGATGGCAGTAAGTTAGTCAACCAAACATGGCGGCCATCTTGTTTGTATGCTCAGGTCCGGTATTTAGGAGGTCCTGCCTCATTGAATGCAATTTTTATGCACTATTAAATAGGATGCAAAGAACTTATAACAGCTTGTCTGGGCGCCTAGATGTCTTCTGGTTTTCTCGCGCTAAATTCCGGAAAGTGTTATATTATGATAATTAAATCTTGTGTAAGCATGATCTGATCAAATAAATAGTTGGTGTATCAGTGTGGATGTGCATATGGTTTGGGACGTCGTTTAGTTATGTTATCTATTCTATTGATAAAATTCTTGTTCATTATTTGTTATTATATTCTTTAATTTTTTTATAAGTTTTGGAATTTTGATATCTCAATTTGTTTTATTTTTACTTTTTTCATAAGTATTTGAAATCTTTGTATTTTTCATTTTTGAATTAGGTGGTATTTTTGTTATTTGTATTATTTATTATTGCATAAGTTCGTATTATTTTCATTTGTATCTGTACAATTTTTATTGTTAAGGAGACATATTTGGGGAAACCCGTTGTCTCCATTGTGAATAAATTAATAAATAAATGAACTATTGATTGCGTGCAATAACGCATGCAATTAATAACTAAAATAACATAGCATTGTCTCTCGAACTTTCTCTCATTTGAACTCGGCCTGTCCTGTTGACAGTATGTCTTGAAGGAGATTAGCTTTTGATGTTAGCATTTTTGATACACCAACCCCAACAGCCATTAGCCGTTTTCACACCGATATCTCGCCGACACGACATACAGGCAGGATTTACTCTGCTGATGAACATTATAAGAGGAGGCTGCGGTATATAACTGCGCGAAGTCTACTGTTCACAGAACTACTAGTTATGAAAAAGTGATTTAGTCAACTAGTAAATTAATTTTTGTATTATTGAATACTAAGTGCTTAACTCTTTGAATATAGGGCATGGCCCTGATTACAAATAAATGCTATTCTTCTTCTTCTACAAATGTGAACTGGGTTGCAACTGTGAAGTATAATCATACATTGAAGCAGCTGCCACTCAGCCAATTTAAGCGGGCTTTGAAAGCATTATTAATTGCTAAGTGTTTGTACACTGTTGACGAATATTTTGAAGTTGACTGGAGTTGTGTTACAAAGCTGATACTATCTATAGTCTTCCTTTTGTTGTATTCATGCTTGTCTGACATGGTCCATGTACAATGTCTGACATGTATTCTTGTACCTGATTGACCGATTAAATATTATTTATTCATGAATAGTATGAATTTTGATCAGTACAATCGCATCAAAAAATGCTGGTTTGCATTGACAATGCAAAATGAATCTCAATGGAGGTTATCTTTTAAATAATTGTAAGTGGAAGTTGTCATTAAAATTGTATGTATTGTCTATGAAAAATGAAATTACCTGACTGCGAGCTGCAATCGGAGACTTGGTCGGCTTTTTGGAGAGCCGCATCGGCCATGGCTGTGTCGCCTGTTAGCCTTGCGTAGTGATGCACATCCATGAACAGATCGTGCTCGTTCAGATCGATCGCCAACCGAAACGCCTTATCGAATATCCTGTACCTGGGGAGGAACCGAGCAAATGAACTATGTTTACAAAAGTTATTTTGTACCTGAAGTGGAAAGTGCCACTTTGTTGTAGGCAACAGATTTTTCCAAGAGTGGAGAAAGTTTCTTAAGTGTAGCAAATACACTTCCGATTTATTATCGTACCCATTACATTTTTCCTCCAGTCACCATTTTAAATATGAGTGAGTAATTAGGGGTAAGCTTGTCAAAAAATGCCCACAATTTTTCAAACATTGTATAATTGTTGCTACAAGTTAGTATTTTTTGCTAATCACATTGCAATAACTCTTGTCAGTTATGCAATAAATTTATGTCAGAAAATCGATTTTAGAAGTATATTTTACAGTACCTAACACACAAAAATTCAAAATCTAAAGAATGAATAAAATATTCCTTCAAATTTTGAAAAAATGGTATAGCTATTTCTGAGTGTAACTTATTTCTGAATTTTATATATAATAAGATTGAGCTGCTGAAAACACCATTTGTGAGATTGAGAGTTCATTTATAAAATGAAGTCTGGTCGTTTTTCTGGTTCTTATCTGGGTGTGCCGTGTCAGAACATTCATTATATTATAGAGGAAATTACAGACAAAGTAATTCTGAAGATTAATCTTCTGCGATTTCATGAAAAATTCAGTTGATACATGCTATTTCCCGACACTTTACGCTGCATACCTTGTCAAATTTATAATTTCTTGCAATTTCACAGCGGAATTTGCCTTACCTGAGCAAGTGGTGAAAAAATCTCCTGGTCAGGTCCCTTACAGGATCTGCAAATTCTTCTTCAGTGGAATGACTTAAGGGGCGAGCAGGCACATGAAAACTTCCCAGAGCTGTTTCCAACTGAACTAGAATGGAAAAAACACAATCAATTGCAAGATACTATTACCAACGTCAAACTGAGAAGGGAAATTCCCATAACTTACGAATAAAATTAACTCGATTTTGAATTATTGAACTAACAGTAGTTATAATATTACATCATTATCTTACATCATAAAATAGTCTCTATATAGTCTACCCCTAAGAACAGAGTAATGAAATTGGGGTTAGGATTTTGATTTGTGGTTCTATTTGTGCTCAGGTTGTTATTTACTTGAAGTTGCTATGCTGGTTGACTCCAATAGCTGGCTAAACTCAGCGTTACTGCTATACATAGTAGCGTGTTGATGCTGTGAAAGGGATAAATCGTTCCAGGGATCTACTCGCGAGACCGTGACTATACAATGTGTACGTTCTGTGTACAGTAAATAATATTGTTCCAGTTCCAATCGTAAATTGTTCCATCACGTGACAAGAGCAAAATGTTCCCATGGAACGCCATTTCAAAATCGTTGGTTCAAGCTTTTGGCGCGCACATATAAAGTTGATTTACACTAAAATGTGTCGTTTACTAGCTGCGTGAATGAAGAAAGGCTGTTTTACAAACCTACCGTCTAGAAAAGTGTAAATTTATTTTATTCCATTACTCTGAAATTTTCTATCGAGAAAAATTCATTTAATGAATGGTTATCAAAGATTATATTGTTGGTTATGTATTCTATGCAATGGTAAACTATCAGCGCATGCGCAGAGAAGCAAGCAGACTACAATGATCGACCAATGAGAGCTCAGATAGTTGGAACTGTACCAGGTCGGACATTATTACACTTCGACTGTGAGGCAGAAAGTTGAAGCTGGAACAGGATTCTGGAACAGAATCTGTCAAAATTCCTCCCATGGAACGTGGAACTTTTCACTTGGTAAATTGTGAATAGGACAATTTACCACATTCCATGTTCACAGAACGGGCCCAATGTATACATGTAAATAAACAGAAGTCATTATGGCTGTGTAATGGGTCCCTAAGAAATAACAATCACAAATAATTATATTATACAATAATATGATTGGGAGAAGACAACAACATAACATCGATATATGACAACTCTCAAAAACTCAACAACATTGCTTTTCTTTTTTCATAGTATGGATCACTAATTTTTTGAAATTATTTTCATATATAATGATTAATTCATTAATTATTTATTAATAGAGGGAAAAAACATAGTGTACAATATTATGTCTGGAAGGCGACAACTGGCTGAGCACAAAACTGTCTCTCCCTGTAATATCGATGAGTCCCAAAACTGTATGTAATATCGATAAATAAGCTATAGAATCACATGATATGAAGAAAGGTTTGTTTGGTTTAGCTCTTATAGTTACGTAAACTTAAATTAAATTAAAATTAATCGATTAATAAAAATGAGATTAGCCTATGACCATCCTCGTTAATTGAGGATCTTTATGCAAAAATTGCAAGTTAATCAGTTCATCTCCTATCCCGTACATGTATAAGCCGATTCTTTTCTCTATAATATTATGGATGAATTATTACAAAATAAAAAGTAATAAGGTGATATTACGTTCTCTATCAGGTGTTAATGGCAAACGCAGCAGATGATTGACAATTCGATGCAACGATGCGAGACACGCGTAGCCAGCCTGATCCCAGTTGAGACTGAGCAACAGGTTGACTGCGCGATCAGCCTGGCCCACATTCAGGTATTGAGCTATCAGAGCGTCTGATGTCAGACCTTGGTTATGCACGTCGTTCAACATGCCTCCCCCTCCAATCAACTTCACAACCGCCAACGGACCACTGAAATTACATACAAATTCATTTCTCACAAATCACTAACTACATGAATTGGTGTTCAGCATAAATAAATATTAGTATGGAATAATATTTTGATAGTCTATTGATTTAACTCAATCCACTTTATTGTATTTGAAAGATTTCACTGTACTGTACAGTAAAGACTGTCAGTTTTAAAACCAAGCCGTATATGGTTAGAACGGAAACAATACAGTGCATGTCTTATCGCATTTAGTTCCCCTCCCTCTCACTCTACCTAGCTCTGTCTATCTCCGATGAGGAGGAGAAGGGTGCTTTCTCCCCGGCGGAGCTGGCTGAGACCCAGCAGTTGTTAAAACCGCATCAAGTAAGTCGATCCGCATTCATGTATTGAGACACTACCAGCATCACGCTTCACGATAAAGAACTACCCGGTCTATCGGCTTGAGTTAACAGGGAAATTTGGAACATAGACGCCCTATACTATGAAATATCTTCTTATGCTATATTTTCTAGCAGAAAATAACAAAGTATTACATTGTGAATTGTTAATGATTAAAAACAATTCATAACACATTAAATAAAAGACCCAATTGACTAAATCCGGAGAAACTAATATGAAAAACAAAGAATTCCAAACTTCTATAACTACACCAATCATCAGATAATGAAAATCATCAAGTACTCTTATCAGTTACTCGATAGGATGATTACCACATAGAAAGTTCAAACAGAGAATAAGAAAAGATTGATTGAAACTGAGAATCACATCAAATATTCAACGGGTATCAACTTTAAAGAATAACTACAATTTTATTCATTCCAATGTCTAAATAAAAATTTGAATCTATATATATACTAGCCGTCAGGCTCGCTTCGCTAGCCGTAACCGTCTAGCCAGGGGCTCCGCCCCCTGGACCCCCGACTGGATCGTCCAAAAATGAGATCATTTTCGATTTTTCATTTGAGCATGCTTCAATCCATCAGAAAGTCAAAGTACTTTCTCGCTCGATTCAATCACTGATTAATTTCAACTATTTAGTGCAGGGTGGAAAACTTCGTTAGGATATTATGAGAATTATTGTACTTCACTCTACTCTACTCTAACGAACTCTCATGATATGAATAACCTGAGGGTGTTCTTCAATGTTAAACCATCTCAAGTACTCAATTTAAAATATGTTTTATCTAACATACAAAGGCTAAGAGTCCCCCAGCTCAATGCTGTATTATCTGCTCAATGGCAGGGGTATCATTGGCGCCACCCAACTCTTTGTAGCTCTAAATTTGTCATGTTAATTCTTCACTGTAGATTGATATGCCGTTCAGATATGGACGGCATAATATAAATGTGTGATCAGCAAACTCTATAATTTTTCAAGAACTTCCTTGTAAACCACATTCCTAGTTTTCCCTTTTGGCTGAAGGATGAACAAACTTCCAGGTGAACTCACTCGTGAGCAAGCAACATATAACTGGCCATGAGAAAAACAGTCAGTACTCAAGTCCACTCCAGCTACTTTCAAACTCTGTCCTTGTGCTTTATTGATGGTCATTGCATAGCACAATTTCACAGGAAATTGTAAGCGTTTGAACTGAAAGCTGTATTCTGTTGGGATGAGGGGAATCCTTGGTATGTATACTGTTTCTCCCTGATTGGCTTCAGTAATTATTTTTGCTTCAATCACATGTTTTTTCAGAGAAATGATTTGAAGCCTGGTCCCATTACACAGCTTTGGTGGGTTTAAATTACGTAAAAGCATGATTGGTGTTCCAACTTTCAGGGTGAGGTTGTGTGGTGGAAAACCTGGTGGATCAAGGGTATTCAAGAATTCAACTGGGTAATGCACAGCATCCTCAATTTCAATCACAAAATCAACAGATTCATATCTCATGACTGCTGTTGAGAGCTTTTCTAATAGGAAATTGTTTATGGAATTCGCTAACTCATTGGTAGGAGTGAGTATGGCTCTTTCCCTCAACCATGAAGCACAATCCCTGTGAGAATTTTCAATATCTGGATATATTTTGCTTGTCAAACTCATAAGATCTTCTACCACTTGACAAAGACCACTGGGAATCCTTATTTTCCCTTCTTCCTCCAAAAGCATTCCATTTCCTATTCTCAACAATATTTCAGAGAACTCTTCTGCTTTCATTTCATTTTTCAGATGCACACGCATATTTACTTTCAGTGATAGAGTTTCCACTTGTGACCATAAATAGGAAGACTTCAAACATGCCTTCATTTCATCAGCACGGGTTCCTCTAGGTATAACTGGCAAAGTCTGTCTAAAGTCACCTGCTAAAAGTAGTGTGACTCCACCCATCAGTCGGTTCTGACTCCTTATATCTCGTAGTGTTCTATCAAGAGCTTCAAATCCTCCTCTATGAGCCATTGTACACTCATCCCAAACAATAAGTTGGGCTTCTTGAAGTACCTTTGCCATTTCACTTTGCTTTGAAATGTTACACAGTGAGGTCTCTGTATAGCTGAGGGGTAATTTGAATGCTGAGTGGGCTGTTTTCCCTCCGTCAAGCAAAGTTGCTGCGATTCCTGATGAAGCTACTGCTATAGCAATTTTCTTTTTGCTCCTGATTGTGGATAGCAATAGGTTTATCAAGAATGTTTTGCCAGTGCCACCAGGAGCATCTAGGAAGAAGAGATTCCCATAGTTGGAATCAATGCTGATCAAGATTCTGTTATATGCTTCTTTTTGTTCCATATTTAAATTTGGAACATTCAATTCGACTGCTTGATTTAGTTTAGTAGAATCATATGATAGCTCACTCTGATATCTACGATTAACAACTACTCCTGGGTCACGTTGAGGCATTGGAAGTCCATAATCAGAAATTTCTTTTCCTGACATGAAACTAACTATGTCTTCGAGAAGAATTAGACACTGGTTACTAACAGAATCTGGTTGCACTTCTCCAAAATCCTTAATCATTTTAAATTTTATATCTTCTGCAAGGCTATCTTGATATTTTTCATATAATGGCTTTGGATTGCTTACTTGACAGAAAAACAGAATAATAGCGAAAAGTTCACGAATTTTTGATGATGTTTTGAAAATGGAGGCTTCCTTCAAAGTGTAGTCCCAGTGAGCATCACTGACTGACTGACTCACTCACTCACTCACTCGCGGAACTAAAAATCCACCGGACCAAAAACGTTCAAATTTGGTAGGTATGTTCAGTTGGCCCTTTAGAGGCGCACTAAGAACAAATTTGAAAAAATTTCCAAATATATGCCCAAAATCTGCATTTTTCCATCGTTTTTTAGCGTTCGCTCAGCTCTATCGAAAACAAATGAACAGAAAATGTTCAAATTTAGTACAGAAGCTCAGCTATTTTGTATATTATTATAAATATAATAATGTTGTGTTGGAAGGAATTTGCAATAATGTTAAAGATACGCCCAAAATTAGCGTTTATTTTTGCGCTTTCCCAGTTCCTTCATCAAGTAATAGACAGAAAATGTTCATATTTGGTATAGAGGTTTAGCTAGGATCTAAAAATTTTGTGATTCGGTGACTTTAATATTTTATCAAAGATACGCCTGAAATCAGCTTTTTCCCAACGTTTTTCTCAGCTTTTTTGCGTTTTTTCAACTTTTTCAATAATTTTGATGGAAATATATTTAAAAAAATTCAGTACACAGGTTCAGCTGAAGTGGAAGAATTTTGTTTGCCAAAGATACGCCGATATAGTAACAGGTGTGTTTTAAAGAGCTGTCTTAAGGTGCGTACAGACTGTCGCTCTGCACCGCAACCGAACGTCACTCCAGCAGAGCGATTGATGATCGACCGGCGAGCAACAATGGTTCGACCGGGGAACGCGAGAAGATCTAACATCTTCCGTAACGTTCATGATGGGTGCGTGGGCGGTGCGACTGTGGTTCGATGGTGGTACGAGGGCGGTACGAGGGAGGAGCGTGCTCGGTGCGGGTTGGAAGCACGAATATGTGTACGCAGCTTAATAGCTGTCAATTTTTTTCAGAATGATAAAGAAATATTGTTCAAATTTGTTACACAGGTCCGTCTGATTTTTTCTTCATTTATTTTTTTTATAATTTTTTTAATCATCAATTTTTAATAATCTTAATAATTAATTAATTTAAATTCTGTAATCTTTTTCTCACGATGTAGAGAATAATTTATTCACCGATCATTCCACCTGATCGAAATAGGCTTTTGCATTCTAATCTTCTATTAATTGTGAGATAAAAAATGTCATGGTTACTTCATGAATATCATGACGAGACATAATATCCAGCGTCAAACGATAAGACAATGATTTTTGCTGGTTGTTTTTGCATTTTCAGTCAGTTTGCAGTGAGATTTTGAGTTGTGAGTTAGTGAGTATTGTCGATTGTGAGCTGTGATCTGTGTTAATGCCTGTTGGGTGAGCTGTATAAATCTAAATTTTGTCTTATTGAACACTGTTGTACACTGTACTATACTATAAAGATCAGTATTGTGTCATAACTGTACTGGACTATACTATAAAGTACAACTATACTGTACTTTGCTATATTACTGGAATACCATCCTCTTGAAACTCATTTAATCCAACTACATAATTTCATACTGATACGGTAGCGTGCTTTGAATAGTGCTGCAGCTATACTTCAGGTATTATACAGATTATCATACTGATTTACATTGAATAGTAGCTATTTCAATTTAGTGTAGAGAGAGTAAATTCATAGAGAAAGTGAATTAAATACGGTTTATTATCGGAATTTAAACTAAAATCGGTTTTATTCTTTTTTACATTTGACATCAACCTCAATTTGAGTAATACATTTTTGGTTGTCACAAATCTTGAAAATGGAGGAAATTGTCATTGGTGAGTAGGGGTAAAGTGAGAGTTCTGGAGAAAAGCTGCCCCAAAGCTGGCTCAAAGCTGGAGAAAAGCTGCCCCCAAATCTGCCCCAAATCTGATTCTTGGTTCTAACCTTGCCCAATCCAATGTAATCTGATCTAACCTAACCTAGCCATACCCCTAATCTCACAATAAACCTCAAATGAAGATTTCCCACTTTTTTGGGAAAAAAAACTAGATCCAGCTTTATTTTATTTCTTGAATAACTAAGAAACCGTTAATTTTACAAAAAAATTACAAGAGTAACTTTTTCCAGTAAATCTAATAACGAATCCATTGACACCCCATTTGTCAAGATTGAACAAAAAATAAGGATCTCATGGGAAAACTAGATCCAATAACTAAGAAACCGTTAATTTTACAAAAAATCTACAAGAATAACTTTTTCCAGTAAATCCATTTGTCAAGATTGAACAAAAATAAGGGAAAACTAGATCCAATTTCTTGAATAACCAAGAATATTTTTTTTCAGTAAATCCATTATTTGTCAAGGGATCCTAACTCTGAAACTGAGCAACAAGCATTTTCATGTTGAGACCCTTCTTAAACCTCAGCACTAAACCCCCCCCCCACAAGGGGGGGGGCTTGACCCTCTGCCTTTAACCTGAACTACTTGAAAACTCACCTCAGGTTTTATTGAGAAGAAAAAATATATAATAAAAATGTATAAGAAAGAAGTCAAGTCAGATATATTACTTGTTGATCAGAGTGTACATCTTGATGAGAGTATTACCAAATATGAGTATATCACTCACACACCATATATTCAACAGACATTAATTACAATGATGAAATTCGAATTAGTTTAAAACAAGAAGATATTTATACACTTCCAAGTAGAAGTTTTCTCATAATTGAAGGCGAAATCAAAGTGAAAGATAAGAATGATGTTGAAACCAAGGACTTTTCACTTATCAATAATGGAGTTGCATACCTATTTGATGAAATCAGATATGAATTGGGAGGGGTTGAAGTTGATCGCACACGTAATGTAGGATTGACAACAACCATGAAAAACTATCTACGTCAATCAAAACTCAATGAAAAAATTATGGAGAATGCAGGATGGAAGTTGACTGGATGGAAAGTTTAGATAAATTCTGCTTTTGCATTCCTTTGGATATGTGGTTAGGTGTAATGGAAGACTATAGAAAAGTTCTATTAAATGTTCGTCAGGAAATTGTTCTATTAAGATCATCATCAGACTTAAATTGTATTGAATCAGAAACAGCAAAATCAGTGAAAATTGATATTACAAAACTACAATGGAAAGTACCCTACATACATGCTTCTGACACTGTTCGTCTTGATCTGCTGAGTTTAACACATAGTGATATACCAATTACCATTCCATTCAGGTCATGGGAATTGCATGAATTTCCGCAATTACCTGAAACTACTAATCTTCAATGGACAGTTAAGACAACTTCAAATATATTGAAACCTAGATTTATTATTCTTGGATTACAAAAGAATAGGAAAAAATGTTATAACTGCTAACAGGTCACATTTGATTTCTGTAATCTGAACAATGTTAATCTCTATTTAAATGCTCAATCATTCCCCTATGAAAATATTGTTGGTAATAAACATTTATTGTATCACATGTTCTCTGAATTCCAAAATGAATACTATCCTTATAACAGCAGTACATCAATTGAGTATAAAACATTCATGAATATGCACCATTGGTTGTTATAGACTGAAGTAAGCAAAATGAACTATTGAAATCTGGTGCAATAGACATAAAGTTGACATTGGAAACAACAAATAATTTCTCAAAAAAAACCAGTGCCTAGGCCTACTGTTTAATCCTCTATGATAATGAGTTTGAATATACACCACTGAGTGGAACAGTAAAAAGAGTATTAAATCTTCTATAAAATAACAAAAACTAGACATTATTCAAATCAAAAGTATTATCTACAAATGTATCAATATTTTACCTTCAGCATCATCCCATTGATTTGTAGAATTGTTCTTGTCTTGATCTCCAACCATTTTCTTCAAATTTAATTTTAAAGCATTTTATATTATTATTTGATTTATCAGCTTCTTTCAAAGCAAAATACTGACTGTGATGATATAGTGTCATCTATATGAGCTTAGATTTTTCATTAAAGTTGAATAATGTTCTTGGTCTGGGTAACCAAACCTATATTTTTTTCTGGGTGTACTCACCTACATCTACAATTTCTTTCTGGGTGTACTCACCTAAACCTAAGATTTTTCACCCATATTTATTACATTTTTTTCATACCATTCTTTAAAAGAGATTCCAGAAGAAAGTGAGAATTGTTGGATTAAGTTTGGATCAGTCATATACTTCCATTCTTTTTCATTATTGAGATTGATGTTTGGTATGAAAGTTGCAGCTAATGGTATACATTATAAAAAATGGAAAAAATTCTGAATCAAATTTTTGATATCAACATTAATATCTCTATTATTATCTTTATCATACAAATATCAACCAAATTTATCAACACTCATGATCTATTTTTATAATAAATGTTTAATACAACCTGAGGTGAGTTTTCAAGTAGTTCAGGTTAAAGGCAGAGGGTCAAGACCCACCCCCCAACCCCCCCCCCTTTGTGGGGGGGGGGTTTAGTGCTGAGGTTTAAGAAGGGTCTCAACATGAAAATGCTTGTTGCTCAGTTTCAGAGTTAGGATCCCTTGACAAATAATGGATTTACTGAAAAAAAAATATTCTTGGCTATTCAAGAAATTGAATCTAGTTTTCCCTTATTTTTTGTTCAATCTTGACAAATGGATTTGTAATTAGATTTACTGGAAAAAGTTATTCTTGTAGATTTTTTGTAAAATTAACGGTTTCTTAGTTATTGAAAAAAGCTGGATCTAGTTTTCCCATGAGATCCTTATTTTTTGTTCAATCTTGACAAATGGGGTGTCAATGGATTCGTTATTAGATTTACTGGAAAAAGTTATTCTTGTAGATTTTTTGTAAAATTAATGGTTTCTTAGTTATTCAAGAAATAAAAAAAGCTGGATCTAGTTTTCCCTTATTTTCTGTTCAATCTTGACAAATGGGGTGTCAATGGATTCGTTATTAGATTTACTGGAAAAAGTTACTCTTGTAATTTTTTTGTAAAATTAACGGTTTCTTAGTTATTCAAGAAATAAAAAAAAGCTGGATCTAGTTTTTTTTTCCCAAAAAAGTGGGAAATCTTCATTTGAGGTTTATTGTGAGATTAGGGGTATGGCTAGGTTAGGTTAGATCAGATTACATTGGATTGGGCAAGGTTAGAACCAAGAATCAGATTTGGGGCAGATTTGGGGGCAGCTTTTCTCCAGCTTTGAGCCAGCTTTGGGGCAGCTTTTCTCCAGAACTCTCACTTTACCCCTACGTGAAGAGGTGCGTCATGAAGTTATTTCGATCAGGGGTGATGGTGCATGTTTATTCTCTTCCCTATCTTACCTGATGTATAGCACTGATGCACAAAGTAACCAGGTTCGATTCCAGATTGTGCAACATATATCAAATAATTGGCGTCGGTTTGAACCATTTACCATGAAACCATCTGGTGATACATACAGGACAAAGGCGGAATACCTGGCCCACATGTCCAAGGCTGACACATATGGTACTACTTGTGAAATAATGGCTGCCTCTGAGATATTTCCTTTTACATTTGAAGTGTACCATAATAAAGTGTTACTGCAAAGATTTGGAGACGCCGATGAAGAAACAAAAAGACTCAGGTTTACTGGAGACTTAATGAATGGTCATTTTGATGTTCTCATACCTCTTGATAATCCATCACAACAACCTGATACCTCTCCACCAACCTATTCACGACAACCTAATATCACTCTTGAGATCTCTGAGGTTGAAACACACAAACATATTGATCTTACAAGCTCAGATGAGTCTGTTGCTCTCTCTGTAACAAGCTCTTCAAGTTCAAGGGGAAAGAAACGCAGAAAGCGGTTCACAAATAGCATTTTGAGGAAGAAGAATAGAGTATCCAATGACAAATATAGGAAGTCAAATCCAGAAGTAAACAGGAAGGCTGTTGAACAGTATAATGAGTCCCACCCAGAAGTGCACAGGAAGGCTGTTGACAAGTATAATGAGTCCCACCCAGAAGTGCATAGGAAGGCTGTTGAAAAGTATAATGAGTCCCACCCAGAAGTGCACAGGAAGGCTGTTGAAAAGTATAATGAGTCCCACCCAGAAGTGCATAGGAATGCTGTTGAAAAGTATAATGAGTCCCACCCAGAAGTGCACAGGAAGGCTGTTGAAAATTATAATGAGTTCCACCCAGAAGTTAATGGAAAAGCAACAGAGAAATACAAAAAATCTAATCCAGAAGTGAATAGGGAAAGTGCAAAGAATTATAATGAGAGAACCCCTAATGTGAATCAAGCTAAAGTGAGATATAATGAGAGTAGAATTCATAAGAAATACATGTCTGGTTTTCAATATGATGTTCATTTTGATTATTCAGGAGACAAGGATGTACAATTAGGACAGCGATATCCCTGTATCTGGTGCAATGCCCTCAAGTGGAAAGATGAGAGCCCTGGAATGTGCTGTGCCAGTGGTAAAGTACAGCTCCCAAAACCTGCCTCATACCCAGAACCCTTATATGGTCTGCTTATGCACCAGCATCCACTGTCAGAACACTTTATCTCTTCAATCCGAAAATACAATTGATGTTTCCAAATGACTTCATTTGGTGCTAAACAGATTAAGGAGGGAAACTTCATGCCAACATTTAAGGTTCAGGGGCAGGTCTACCACAGAATTGGGAGCCTTATGCCAGATGAGCATCAGCAACCTTCATTCCTACAAATATATTTTGTTGGTGATGTTGACAATGAGAAAAACATCCGTTGCAGTATCTGTCCAGGGGTTAAGCCAGAACTGGTGCAAGAACTTCAAAAAATGCTACATAAGCACAACAAATATATTTTAGATTTCATGGCTGCTGTGGATAATATTCCTAAAGACCAAAAGGATTTTCAAGTTATAATCAATGCTGATAGGAAGCTTCCTGGAGAGCATCAAGGGCGTTTCAAAGCACCAACTAGCAAAGAAGTTGCTATTCTAATTGTTGGTCAAGCTTTTGAGAAAAGATATATTGTTATCCACAGCAGAGGGGGAAAAGTGGTTAAAATAAGTGAGACACACCGTGCATATGATACTCTACAGTATCCTCTCATGTTCTGTAAAGGAGAAGATGGCTACTCTATTAACATACATCAATGTGACCCCAAGACCAAGAATCCTCTCAGAAAGACAGTCTCTGCAGCTAATTTCTACAGTTACAGAATAATGGAACGTGATGGCGATGAATGTTGTGTGGTTTTGTTTCGTCAACTCTTCAATCAATTTTTGGTT
Source organism: Nilaparvata lugens (assembly GCF_014356525.2). NCBI lineage: Eukaryota > Metazoa > Arthropoda > Insecta > Hemiptera > Delphacidae > Nilaparvata > Nilaparvata lugens. The sequence continues at coordinate 43,914,977 of NC_052508.1, forward strand.
GATATGTATGCTAAGATTGAAACTGAAAGGTTAAATTGGATTCGCAACAACCAGAAGAAGTTGAGAAGTGAAGAATATGTACACCTCAAGGATGCAATGACACGAAGAGACTGTGAAGTTTCAGAAATTGGCAAGATGACAGTGTTGCCATCATCTTTTACAGGGGGTCCACGCTACATGCATGAGAGAACTCAAGATGCCATGACCTACGTTCGTCATTTTGGGAGACCAGATCTTTTTATAACATTCACATGCAATCCAAAATGGTCGGAGATTCAAGAACACTTGAGAAAGGGACAGAGAGCTCATGACAGACACGATATTGTAACAAGGGTATTCCACATTAAAGTTAAGCAAATGATGAAGCTACTGACCAAAGCTTGCATTTTTGGATCTCCTAGGTGTTACATGTACTCAGTAGAGTGGCAGAAACGCGGTCTTCCCCACATTCATATACTTTTGTGGCTAGAAAATAAGATTAAGCCAGAGTCCATTGACAATGTAATAGTAGCTGAAATACCAAATCCTGACACAGATCCAATTTTGTATGAAATTATTAAGACTACCATGATCCATGGTCCATGTGGTTCACTGAACAGTAAGTCACCATGTATGCTGGGTGGAGGTGGAGTTTGCACAAAAAAATATCCTCGACCATTTTTGAAGGAAACTCAAACTGGATAGGATGGCTACCCACTATATCGAAGGCGATCTTGCTCGGATGGCGGATTCACCGTAAATATCAATGGAAATATTATTGACAATCGTTGGGTAGTTCCTTACAGTCCCATTCTATCTCGCACCTTCTGTGCCCACATAAATGTTGAGTTCTGCAATTCAGTTAAATCCATCAAATATATTTGTAAATATGTTAACAAAGGATCAGATCAAGCAGTTTTCACAATTGAAGATATGGATGAGGTGACAAAATATGAAGCAGGGCGATATATTAGTAGCTCTGAGGCAGCTTGGCGCATTCTTTGCTTTCCTATCCATGAAAGATACCCTCCTGTAATGCAACTTGCTGTACATCTTGAAAATGGTCAAAGAGTTTACTTTAATGAAAATAATGTTATGGATAAAGTAATTAACCCACCAAAAACAACTCTCCTTGGTTTTTTTGAATTGCGCAATAGTGACAACTTTGCAAGGACTCTTAAGTATAATGAAGTTCCAGCTTATTATATTTGGAAAGGGAACAAGCTCTCTAGGAGGAAACAGGGAGTTAGTGTAAAAGGATATCCAAGGGTGAAGAGAGATCATACTTTAGGCAGAGTATATACAGTTCATCCTGACAATTCTGAATGCTATTATCTACGTCTCCTATTGCACCAGGTTCATGGACCCACATCATTTAATGCTTTAAAGACTGTGAATGGAGAAGTCCAATCAACATTCCAGATGGCCTGTAAAGCCCTTGGTTTGTTAGAGGATGATGCTCACTGGGACTACACTTTGAAGGAAGCCTCCATTTTCAAAACATCATAAAAAATTCGTGAACTTTTCGCTATTATTCTGTTTTTCTGTCAAGTAAGCAATCCAAAGCCATTATATGAAAAATATCAAGATAGCCTTGCAGAAGATATAAAATTTAAAATGATTAAGGATTTTGGAGAAGTGCAACCAGATTCTGTTAGTAACCAATGTCTAATTCTTCTCGAAGACATAGTTAGTTTCATGTCAGGAAAAGAAATTTCTGATTATGGACTTCCAATGCCTCAACGTGACCCAGGAGTAGTTGTTAATCGTAGATATCAGAGTGAGCTATCATATGATTCTACTAAACTAAATCAAGCAGTCGAATTGAATGTTCCAAATTTAAATATGGAACAAAAAGAAGCATATAACAGAATCTTGATCAGCATTGATTCCAACTATGGGAATCTCTTCTTCCTAGATGCTCCTGGTGGCACTGGCAAAACATTCTTGATAAACCTATTGCTATCCACAATCAGGAGCAAAAAGAAAATTGCTATAGCAGTAGCTTCATCAGGAATCGCAGCAACTTTGCTTGACGGAGGGAAAACAGCCCACTCAGCATTCAAATTACCCCTCAGCTATACAGAGACCTCACTGTGTAACATTTCAAAGCAAAGTGAAATGGCAAAGGTACTTCAAGAAGCCCAACTTATTGTTTGGGATGAGTGTACAATGGCTCATAGAGGAGGATTTGAAGCTCTTGATAGAACACTACGAGATATAAGGAGTCAGAACCGACTGATGGGTGGAGTCACACTACTTTTAGCAGGTGACTTTAGACAGACTTTGCCAGTTATACCTAGAGGAACCCGTGCTGATGAAATGAAGGCATGTTTGAAGTCTTCCTATTTATGGTCACAAGTGGAAACTCTATCACTGAAAGTAAATATGCGTGTGCATCTGAAAAATGAAATGAAAGCAGAAGAGTTCTCTGAAATATTGTTGAGAATAGGAAATGGAATGCTTTTGGAGGAAGAAGGGAAAATAAGGATTCCCAGTGGTCTTTGTCAAGTGGTAGAAGATCTTATGAGTTTGACAAGCAAAATATATCCAGATATTGAAAATTCTCACAGGGATTGTGCTTCATGGTTGAGGGAAAGAGCCATACTCACTCCTACCAATGAGTTAGCGAATTCCATAAACAATTTCCTATTAGAAAAGCTCTCAACAGCAGTCATGAGATATGAATCTGTTGATTTTGTGATTGAAATTGAGGATGCTGTGCATTACCCAGTTGAATTCTTGAATACCCTTGATCCACCAGGTTTTCCACCACACAACCTCACCCTGAAAGTTGGAACACCAATCATGCTTTTACGTAATTTAAACCCACCAAAGCTGTGTAATGGGACCAGGCTTCAAATCATTTCTCTGAAAAAACATGTGATTGAAGCAAAAATAATTACTGAAGCCAATCAGGGAGAAACAGTATACATACCAAGGATTCCCCTCATCCCAACAGAATACAGCTTTCAGTTCAAACGCTTACAATTTCCTGTGAAATTGTGCTATGCAATGACCATCAATAAAGCACAAGGACAGAGTTTGAAAGTAGCTGGAGTGGACTTGAGTACTGACTGTTTTTCTCATGGCCAGTTATATGTTGCTTGCTCACGAGTGAGTTCACCTGGAAGTTTGTTCATCCTTCAGCCAAAAGGGAAAACTAGGAATGTGGTTTACAAGGAAGTTCTTGAAAAATTATAGAGTTTGCTGATCACACATTTATATTATGCCGTCCATATCTGAACGGCATATCAATCTACAGTGAAGAATTAACATGACAAATTTAGAGCTACAAAGAGTTGGGTGGCGCCAATGATACCCCTGCCATTGAGCAGATAATACAGCATTGAGCTGGGGGACTCTTAGCCTTTGTATGTTAGATAAAACATATTTTAAATTGAGTACTTGAGATGGTTTAACATTGAAGAACACCCTCAGGTTATTCATATCATGAGAGTTCGTTAGAGTAGAGTAGAGTGAAGTACAATAATTCTCATAATATCCTAACGAAGTTTTCCACCCTGCACTAAATAGTTGAAATTAATCAGTGATTGAATCGAGCGAGAAAGTACTTTGACTTTCTGATGGATTGAAGCATGCTCAAATGAAAAATGCAGGCGAGCGAAGCGAGCCTGCTGATCTCATTTTTGGACGATCCAGTCGGGGGTCCAGGGGGCGGAGCCCCTGGCTAGACGGTTACGGCTAGCGAAGCGAGCCTGACGGCTAGTCAAGTATAAAATGTAATGTATTTGTAGGCTATTCAGTTCATTTAATGATTTTAATCATAAATGTTGATATAACATGTAAAAAACGTAATGTAATATTATATTTCAAGACAGCAAATCATTGGAAGTATGGATATCTACTGATAACATTAGTTTGTGTGTTAATCGTATATTGTACAATTTTCAATGCAGGAAATCAGTCTTGGGTTTTTAGGAATTCAGGAATAGTATTGCTTTTAAAACAATTAAAGCTGAGTATATTCTACAGCAAATTGTAATTGATAATAGCTATTTATGTATTAGTAGGATTTCGAGATAGAGACCAAATAACAATTGGAATTCTGCCCGATGGATTTCTGCTCTGCTGACTAGACAGAAAAAATATCCTGTCATAGCAATTTATGGTAGTGTTCGTATATTGACAGACTGCAAATGTGTGAACACTTCCATGAGAATCAACGCCAATCTCTTTCTGCACAGGAGAGCAGAACAGAATTTTGTTGGAAAGGAGGGCTTAAAACAGGTTTTAGACCCTTTGCACAATGGGCCACCATTGAAGCGCCACCATAAAAATTTGATAGCATTGCACACTACAGCCACCACTTGACTCATCACTCCAGTTCACTAGTCAACTCATGATCAGTTGAAGAATGGACGTGGAAGAAGCACACTGCCAACATCACAAAATATAATTGTCCTATGATTCATGAAGCTACTACCAATATAAATTATTGGAAACGTTTTTATTCAAAGTTACCAACCTTCCCAAAATGGGACAGGCAGAAATATCATCTTGAAACTCACATTAAAAAAAGGATATTTTATGTTAAAAGACTGATGTTTTTTCGTTTGATTACACACGAAAATAGTGAAAATGGTTATAATGAATAACCATGTATAATGAATAATGCTTAAGGAAAATGGTCATATAACTTACCAAATACATTTTGTTCATTTTCTGTGAGGTTATATTTTTCAATTTAAAGATTTACCAACTCCCTCCAAGAATTTCTCTTCACATCCCGGTCTGCATATAATTCTGAAGATATGTCACATATAGCTGGTCTGCTTTCTCCAGTAAGAATGAACCTTTCTGTATCAAATTGTGTTCACTATTCATTACGACGACTCCAGACAACTGTACTGAACTTGGTTTGAATTGAAACTGAACTTGAGATGATTTTCTGGTAACTGGTAGCTGGTGGCTCTAGTGTGCAATGACAGATAATACTCAATGGTATGACGTGGTGGCGCGACAGTCTGGTGGCTAACAAGATCGGCGGCTCAAGCCACCACATTCCTGGAAGCTTGGCTGGTGGCCGGTGGCTGGTGACTCTAATGTGCAGTGACAGATAAGAGACAATGCTACCACGTGGTGGCGCTTCCGTGGAAGCGCTTCCATGGTGGCCCAGTGTGCAAAGGGCCTTAGAGCCGGGTTAACCGTGTAATGGGACATTACAATCCATGGTTTACAAGCATTTTTCACTATACTGTAGTTTTAATAGTTAATATTGCCGTACCGTTCAAATAGCAGTAAGAGGTATCCATCTTGAATGGCGACAGTACTTGAACAAATAAGTGCGTCAGACTTTTTATTCCATCCAACATGTAAAAGAGTTGGTTGATGCCTGAAAACAATTAAAAGAAGATTCAAATATTAATGGTTTTATTTCCTTTTATAAACCAGGAATACATTCAGTGAGAATGGCTTTAAAATAGTTATTATTTTAAATAATAATAATATTATATTTATTATAGCTAATATTTCGAATATAGCTTTAAAATAAGGATATTTCTGATTGAAAAACGTATTTTGTCAAGCTTAACATATATGAAAGTCGAAAGATGATAGTGAGTTTATTGATTATTTTTCCTTTGGAAACTCTTAGCTTGAATAAAAAAAGTTAGATTTACCCAAACATCCAACTCACTCGTTCGAACATTCGATACAACTTAAAATGCAGTCCCAGTCAGTTCTAGATGTACAAACAATCTACTTGTTAAAACAAAAATTCTTCTGATCTTAAGAAGCCCTCTAAAGTGATGAGATTATTATTTCAAACGGTAAATCTAACATGTAACAGTGTGAGTATATAATACAGTGCAATACTAACATGCAATACAATGTATGTATGTAACAATTGAAAAAATACCATACTCTAATAATAATTCAAATTATGACGAATTTCATTAATCCCTGATCACATGAGAAACAAGACACAATTCATAAAAAAATTAAAATCATTCACACAGTAACTTCGAGAATAGCTTTAATCCAAGGGTGACGGTTGCTATGGAATAGAATTCCTGGAACTAAAGTTTGATCCTAGAACAATCATTGATATTGTGAAATCTCTCCATCATTGAAATGCATTATTTGACATCTAGTCAATTTCACTAAACAGTACTACTATTTTAGAGTTACAGGATCTTGGTTCTGTGTTATTAGTACCATCCCGGTATACAACTTCGGTTGTACAACTTGTTGTCGAACTGATAATATATTTAATGGGCTTAAAAATATAATTTCTACTATCACTTCACAAGCTTGATTTATTTTATATTTGTTTAATGAGAAATAACAAATTATAATATGATTTATTTAGCAAACATATCGATATGAAAACAATACTTTGACTGCCCAAAACTGTTTTCTATTAAAACTATCATCTTCAAAGTGAATTTTTTTTGCTGAGGGTGATATCTACATGAACTCTTGACTTGTGCGTGACGGGTGATGAGAGATGAGAGGACCTACCGCTTTCGGTGGGTTCTGAACCCACCGAAGTGAGGTGATTTTACTACTCATAAATTGTATTTACAAAGGTAGTAGCAGGCGCATGGAACTCAACTCATTTTATTGATAGCTTATCAGCGCGACCATGAAAACAAGTAGCTTCCGCAAATTATTCTTGGGGATACCAAATTTGAATCAAGCCTATTTTGTCATTTCAACTATTTCCAACTCACTTGATAGAAGAAACTCATTATTCACAGTGTATTATGCATATGTTTACTCCTATTTGAGCTTATGGTACAATATTTTGGGGTAATTCTGTAGACAGCCATGAAATTGTCATCATGCAGAAAATATTGGGAGTCATTTTTTAGATGGAGATCAAGGGACTCATGTAAAACATTTTTCAAAGACCTTAACATACTTACACTTTCATCGATTTACATTTATCAGGTAGATTTATTTAGATGGTAGTTTTTGTTAAAGTGAAAGTCAATAAATTCATAGAATCATCCAATAGAAACATCATTTCATTTCCAATTCATAGAAATGTAGCATTTGAAAAACTACATTCTATTCTGGAATGAGACTTTATAATAGGCTGCCAGCAGCCATTCAAAATATTGAATCAGTCATTTCATTCAAACAGGCAGTCAAAAAAAAATGTTAATAGAGAAAATCCTATACACAATAATAGGAATTTATCAACAGGAAAATTGTTTTTCTTGTATGTATCATTACCATCCTCACATAATAACATTAATTTGATTGATGAATAAATGAAATGTATTCTTTCAGATGTGTAGTAGCCTACTCAGTGCCAGAGTAAGCAACAATGATTATACTTGACACTACCTGACTAAATATTTTATTTTTTTATTGTATTAATATTATATTATTAGTATTAGTACTGAAAAGAGCTATCAAATGGGATTATTCCCAAAACATTGATGTAATGTAATGATTATTGAAAAAAAATGTTGATTTGTTTACAAAATTAGATTTCAGTTTTGAAAATTGGTTTACATTTCAAAATTGTATTTTTCTATCATTTCACGTGATTGCTTATTTATTTGGATGATATTTGTGTGATTGTCACCTGAAATAAACGCTGAGGTCGAGTAGAACTGAAGGCATGAGATCTTCGCCAAGTAGTTGAATCTTGACACAGGCAAGAGCGCAGTCGAAGCATTGTATTTGACAGCGCTCATTGGCCACTAGTAACAGCGCTCCATCGGGGTGCCAACAAACCAATGTTGGTATCTGCATAGGAAGATAGAAAGACACAAACCAAATTGAACAAGCGAATTGAGGTCTATGATTCAAGTTGAAGATTTTTCATTTTTTTATTTCAATGGCACCAACTTTGAATGTATTGAACTCAAGTAAGAATAATGACAATGCTTCTTTTTCTAGGAAACTTTACCGTGAAAACTGTCTCTACTTTTTTCCAACAGATAAAATGAAATACTTAATATAATAAAAAAGTATCAGAACAAAAAGTAGTGTAGGGTTCGATAATATTCCAATCAGCATAGTTGAAGCATGTTGCAATCAAATAGTCGAACCTCTAGTTTTCATAATTAATAACACTCTTAAAACAGGAATTTTTCCGGATTTACTCAAAATAGCTAAAGTTGTACCACTATTCAAAAATGGTGTCAGAAATGATATTAATAATTATAGACCTATTTCTATTTTGTCAGCTTTTTCTAAGATTTTTGAGAAATTGATATATAACAGGATTATGAACTATCTGGAGAAATTTAATTTAATATCTTCCTGCCAGAATGGCTTCATGAGGGGGAAATCTGTTTGTAATATTACATTTTTCTCGATTAAAATCGAATATTCAATTCAATATCAATAAAACTTGATAGCAAATATCGGTGAAATCGATATGCGGACTCAACTTTTTACCTGAAATTTATCAGCTACTCAAATGTTGGACAAATCACTGTGATAAAGTTTTTTTTTGAATAAACAAATAATTCCAAACAATATAAAGGTTAAATAAAAAGTTTTAAAATGAAGTTTTATTGAGAATAATAAATTGTAATAGTTATAAACTTATAATTTTGGAGGTTGGCAATGAGGCTTCACCAGAAAGGCTTCATGTCTCTCTCATGAAAAGATGGCTGCTGGCTATAGTTGAATTATTTTAGTCCTGTTGAAAATTTTCTGTTTAATTGAAAATTAAAATGTTTTAATTGAGATCTGAGTAATTTTGTTGTGTTCTAATTTTGTGTTGAATGTTTTGTCATACATAAATTGTCACATCTTGTTTTTAAGTATATCAAATATCCTGTAGAAAATAAGTTTGAACTTGAAGAAGAAAGTATCAGAAAAAAACGAATACTGTACAGAATAAAGAATTGAGGTGTCATCAGAAGATTCAAACAGAATATGCATAATAAACCCAAGTATAAGTTCAAGGTTGATGATTTAGTTGTAATTCGAAATTACATTTTGTCAAGCAAGCTGAAGAAGTTTTCTGCCAAGCTGTGTCCTAAATATCGTGGACCTTACATAGTAAGAGATGATCTCAATAGAGGGTGTTTCAAACTTGAAGAGATAAGTACAGGTAAAAATATGAGAGTCAATCAATATATGATGATGAAATACCATCAGAAAGCACATAATGATTAGGAATCCTGTGTTATGTCGGGATCCAGAATAGCATAATCGCTACGCAGTGTGTGGTGAGAGTCCATAATTGTGTCTTTTTTTTCCTGTAGCCTATTTTCTTGGCCCTAAATCTTTTCAAATTTCGATTAGAAATTTTGAAGAAGAAAGTATCAGAAAAAAACGAATACTGTACAGAATGAAGAATTGAGGTGTCATCGGAAGATTCAAACAGAATATGCATAATAAACCCAAGTATAAGTTCAAGGTTGATGATTTAGTTGTAATTCGAAATTACATTTTGTCAAGCAAGCTGAAGAAGTTTTCTGCCAAGCTGTGTCCTAAATATCGTGGACCTTACATAATAAGAGATGATCTCAATAGAGGGTGTTTCAAACTTGAAGAGATAAGTACAGGTAAAATATGAGAGTCAATCAATATATGATGAAGAAATACCATCAGAAAGCACATAATGATTAGGAATCCTGTGTTATGTCGGGATCCAGAATAGCATAATCGCTACGCAGTGTGTGGTGAGAGTCCATAATTGTGTCTTTTTTTTCCTGTAGCCTATTTTCTTGGCCCTAAATCTTTTCAAATTTCGATTAGAAATTTTGAAGAAGAAACTATCAGAAACAAACGAATACTGTACAGAATGAAGAATTGAGGTGTCATCGGAAGATTCAAACAGAATATGCATAATAAACCCAAGTATAAGTTCAAGGTTGATGATTTAGTTGTAATTCGAAATTACATTTTGTCAAGCAAGCTGAAGAAGTTTTCTGCCAAGCTGTGTCCTAAATATCGTGGACCTTACATAATAAGAGATGATCTCAATAGAGGGTGTTTCAAACTTGAAGAGATAAGTACAGGTAAAATTATGAGAGTCAATAAATATATGATGAAGAAATACCATCAGAAAGCACATAATGATTAGGAATCCTGTGTTATGCCGGGATCCAGAATAGCATAATCGCTATGCAGCGTGTGGTAAGAGTCCATAATTGTGTCTTTTTCTTTCCTGTAGCCTATTTTCTTGGCCCTAAATCTTTTCAAATTTCGATTCTTTCCTGTCTTTGTTGAGTATTCAGTAAATTTCTTCTATGATGCATATCTTAACCAATCTTGTCCATAGTCATTTGAATTTGTGAATTTTAAGTATTCTTCTGAAATAATATTAGAAGTTGAAATTGTAGCTTATTTTTCCTAATCTTTAAATTGTTGATAGAACAATTTTATAGAATCTATCTACTTTAGTGTAAATAATTGTGTGCTTGCAATATATTTTTTCATCATGTATCACTTATTTTAATTATGTTTATTTTGTCATGTATCATATTTTTAGGTAACTAGGTTTTTTTAACCCATTTTGCTTTTTTTTCTGTCCAATACTTTGGATTTTTGGTAGACAAGTAGGTGTGATTCTTTTAGAGGTGTGGGCGTGAACCACATATGGCTGGACTCGGTTATCTGACCTACTTGTTTGCGATATAAAAACTTTAAGACTGCAACATCAAACGTTTGTAAAACTTTTGCATACTTTTGATATTGTGGTCCGATACTAGAGTCTGCTATCACATTGCCTTACAGACATCTAGGAACTCTCCACCCAGTCACAATAGTAAAAAATGTTTTTTCCTTCACCAGTTGTTTCTGTGGGAGTGATAGCTCACAGTTATAACAAATTAGAGTCATACTTGGAATCTACAAAATTCCATAGTAGTATATTTTATTAAATATACTTCCTTATGGAAGTTTTCAACTGACATGTAGGATAGGCTCTAATTAATCTTTATCTTCCTTGTATTACTTAGGGAATTTATTTACCCAATTTTCCTTTTATCTTATTTGTATTTTTTAGGTAACTTATTTACCCATTATTCATCTTAATCTTCTTTGTATTGTAATCCTGAAATGGTTTGTAGTTATTATACAGTCTTCAAATTCAGAAATTATTTAAAAAATAAATGGTTCAATTTGGAAGATGTTGAAATCTAATCTGATGTATGAATTATTTTGTTATAATAAGAAAAACTTCAAAATTTGAAAGTATTAATAAATTGTGTTCTCATATACAGTATAAGAAATGTTAAAGATAAATAAAACGTTAACTTGAATAATAATGATTTCATTGAATATAGAAGTTTTGTCATATTATAAATTGAAATGAGTTGAAGTTTGAATTTCTTCTAAATTTGAATATTAAATTGATGTCTTTTTTCTAAATTTTAAGGACTGTTTTTCTTTATAAACTTTGATATGATTAATTATCGTTTGAAATGGATGTTGGAGTGTATGTAGAATTTTTAGTGGGGTTTGATGATTACAATTTTGCTGGTATATGATTGTTTTTTGAGATGGAAAACCATTTTTGCCTAAAGAAGGAATAATAAGGTTATGACTAAGGGCCGTTTGCACAGTGTAAGTTTAAGCTAAAGCTTAAACCAAATCTGGATTTTTTTTGTTTAAACTAAAATTCCGTTTGCACAGTATCAGTTTAAACTCTGTATTGAGTTTAAACTCTAGGAAAGTTTAAACCTCCAAAGCAGGAGGTTTAAACCAAATAATTTGGATTAACTTGACATCAACTGTAAAGAGTTGATGGGGGAACAGCTGAATCTGATAATAAATTATTTTTCGACGGTTGTTTTTAATGCTTCTGTAGACGATAATATTATTAATTCAGGTTATAGTGAATCATTATTTGAATGTAAAAATAATTGTAATGGAGGAATTGATAGAAATTTTTGATGTGATTGATAAAGATGACTGCGAAGAAATTTTGAAACAGAAAAATTGGGCAAAACACAAATAATTTAAATTTCTGGAATAGAGAATTTTTTAACGGTTTTGCTTGAGTACAGCAACTGCCAATATAGTATTTTGATTGAAAAACCACTTGATAGAAATTAAGACAATTTTTAACAGTGGTCTTCGATTAGAAAATATGTTTTTAATAAAACATAACTGAGATATATTGCTTTCGAGAGATTTCTAATAAACGAGGAAGACCGTAGTAGATTCAAGCGTAACAAAATAACTTTTTTATCTTACATTCTAAAATATATATTCTGGTGCCAACTAAACATAAGTTTATAAAGAATTTCTTGATCGCTTTTCACTTTTATAACCGTACAGCTTACAGATCTGTGGATTTTGAGCAAGAAAATACTAAAATAGAAGCTACATAACTTCAATTTACTGATGGTTTGTAAACAAATGAAAAATTTCCTGTAAAAATCAGTCTTCCTGATATAAACGATGACATTCTATTACCAACTTAACGCTAAACTAGTTTAACTTAAACTGGATTAGTAAATGCACTGAGAAAACCGATTCAAGTTTAAACTTTCAGATTAACTTAAACTCGATTAACTCAATCGAGTTTAGCAATCTGTACTGTGCAAACGGCCCTTAGAGAGGCAGTAGTGAGATAATATTTTTTGTGTTGAATAATTATGTTGATTGCCATAGATGCAAAATAATAATTAATTATGTTGATTGCCATAGATGCAAATGCAAATAATCACTTATGAATATTGATTGCCATTGAAGCAAAATACTAGTGATGTTTGAATGATTTTTTGTTTAATGATTAGAAGTAAAGTTATGTCATAAAATATAGTTTGTGTTTAGAACATTGGAAAGTCGAAATAAACTATAGTATCCAACAAACGATGGTCAATAATATAAAATATTTTGCTTTTTATAAATCATTTGAACAAAATCAAAATGAAAATTTATAAATTCTTCTATATAAATAACTTTGAAATCCTAAATGAAACATAAATCAAATTTGAAATGTTATACTGAATGATAAATCATAAATGTGGAATACTATATTTGAAATGTTATACTAAATGATAATGAAATGCAGATAATTGTATTATGAAATGATTTTTAGTGGAAGACCAATTGTCTGAATGTATTGAAATTATTTGTAATATATGTATTGTATTGTATACAAGTATATGTATTGAAATTATTTTGTTGTGATGATCTGATGTTTTTTTGCATTTTTGATGATACAGAGTGTTATAGCATTTATGTAACATGTATTTGATTATGTTCTAAATTTTTAAGAATGGATTAAATTTTGTTATTTGAACAGTGAATAAATGGAAATGAAATTATTACTTTATTAAAATTTTTGTAATTGTTGTCTCTATTGAGTTTGAGGAAACTTCAAAATTTATAAGTTGCTGACTGTATAATAAGATGTTCACAATAAATTTCATTTTTTTTGCTGATTACATACATGTAAATAATTTTCAAGTGCATTATATTGTATTGGTAGCCCAATCAAATTTTTCTTTCTAGTTTATAAGTACGATAGCACGTCCAGAAAGTAAGTTCCGTTTCAATTTATATCCGCAGCAGCGCTGCGATCGCAGTTCCGCACATGCGCGGTAGACGCTCTGTATCAAGGAGAAGAAACGTGCACCATTTGGAGATCGCTGTCAGCCACGTACGATTAGTTGTGCTTGTTTACAATGTCAGTGTTGATTGAAAATCCCGCCGCTTGTGAAATCGGGTCTGTGATTCGTTTTCTGAATGCAAGGAAAGTGAACCCAAGTAAAATTTATCAGCAAATTTGCGATGTTTATGGACAAAGTGCAATGAGTGATTCAATGGTGAGAAGATGGGTCCATCAGTTCAATGATGGACGTAGTGATGTGCTTGATGAAGAACGAAGTGAGCATCCATCTTTGGTTACAGAAGAACTGGTTCACGCGATTGATGACAAGATCCAAGAAAACCGAAGGTTTACAATGCTCTCGCTATGGAATTTACCCAAATTTCACGATCACTAATGCATGAAATTGTTACCGGAAAACTGAAATTTCGACAAGCTGAAAACGGCGAGCTGAAAGGAACTGTTTCCAACTGGTTGAAGACACAGGTGGCAAATTTCCAATAAGGAGGCATACAAAATCTTGTGCCACGCTATGACAAATGTCTGCAAATTTCGGTAGTTATGTGGAAAAGTAGTTTAAGAGTTGTATAATTTTGTGCAATAAATAACTTTTCTGTATCTGTACACAATTTAATTTTATTACCAAACGGAACTTACTTTCTGGACCTACCATGTATATTAAAATAACAGGTACAGTGTGGATGTTAACTTCAGAATGATTTTCCTGTGAATCTCAAGATCTACAAATCAAGTGAATGCCATGAAGAGTGTTAAACACTTTTGGGTGATTTTTGAACTGGTGTGACTCATTAATGGATTGCCTATGCCAATGCCTACGCCAATGCCAATGCCTATGCCAATGCCTACGCCAATGCTGACCCCAATGCCTATGCCAATGCCTATGCCAATGCCTACGCCAATGCTGATGCCTATGCCAATGCCTACGCCAGTGCCGACGCCAATGCCTACGCCGATGTCTAAGCCTATTGCTGACTATGCAACTCAAACTTCTGCACTACTATATTACCTGGAGGTAATTGCCATCCATGTCCAAGTTCGCAACTTTTAACTCAAATAACAGTCACTGTGCTGAAAATATCAAAAAACCAAACCCTACCTAAGTTAATCCTCACCTGAATTAATCCTGTATGCAGCGTCTCTCTCTTTTCCAAAAAATTTTACATTGTCATTTCAAGCCTGAAATGTACACTGTATGTATGATATACAATTTATGTGACTTTGAGTGAGCTTGGCATGTATCCATCTACTACAAGCATGAGGCCATGCTAACAGATGTCTTGTGTATCCAGATCAGCCCAACACTATGTGTATCCAGATTAGCCCAACACTAATGTCATCACAAATGAAGGATCAATTTCGCTTGGAGTCACACTCAACTGAAATTCATACTGAGTGCCTTAACAGACTGTTTTCAAAATTTGCATCAATAAAAAATCAACTGTGTCAACAGTGAAAGAAATTGATATTTTTTAATTTATTGCAATTTTATATGGAAATTAAATGTAACAATTCATTTAAAAAATTTTTTTTGTTCAACATACTAAATTTTTATGAAATAACAATTGAATTTTCTATCTACTAAACTTATGTAAAATTCCAAGAACTATTCTTTAAATATATTAGATTGTCTGTTGAGATAATTTACTTAAATCATAAAGTTAAATAAAAAATAATTTTGATATTCTACACTTTGAAATATTGTTTGGAAAAGTATAACAAATGCTATTGATGAATTTTTATAATAATTTTCAATTATAGGAAGACATGTAATGTTTTTGTAGAAAAAATTGTTCCTGTTCTCAAATTTAAAATTAACAATTTCCATTTGTTTCAATGTAATTTTTCTTTAAATTCTCAAACAGTAAAATTTTTCATGTTGAGAGGGGGGTATTTGTAATATTACATTTTTCTCGATTAAAATCGAATATTCAATTCAATATCAATAAAACTTGATAGCAAATATCGGTGAAATCGATATGTGGACTTAACTTTTTTCTGGAAATTTATCAGCTACTCAAATGTTGGACAAATCACTGTGATAAAGTTTTGTTCAGTAAATCTTCGTTGAAAATTGCCCAAAGTTTTATGAAAATTATAATTTGATTTGCTCTGAACTGGACTTATTATTCATAGGCATTAAATCCGTTCATGATTTATCAAGATTTTAGCATATATTGGAACCGATGACTCTCCTTAGATGATAGGTGAAAGATATCAAACCTATTTGGATAAATTTGGTAGCACGGCATACTATATCTGCCACTGTATCATTCATTGAAGGTATCATAGATAAGGCTGATAAAGGAGAATATGTGATCGGGGTGCTATTAGACTTATCTAAAGCATTTGATAGTGTTGATATCAAATCCCTTATCAGTAGGATCTCAAACGTTGGAATAAGAGGTGTTGAGGTTAATTTAATCAAGTCTTACTTGTCCAACCGTTATCAATATGTTATAATAAATTCTGATACCCAGGTAGCTGATTCAATGCCTCTCAGGGTCGCAAGAGGTGTACCACAAGGATCTTTTCTTGGACCTTTCCTTTTTGTGTTGTACACCAATGATCTGCAATCATCTGTCCCAGTAGGTGTTAATGTTACTCTGTATGCTGACAATACAACCCTGATGATTAATGATAAGAGCCTCAATGAATTTGAAATAAATGCCAACACTTTTACAAACCTCATTGTTCAATATTATAACAAGTCGTTTTTGTCAGTCAAACCAAATAAGAGTAAAGGTATGCAATTTGGTTATAAAAATTATTTCTTTGAACCGGTCATTAATATTGGAGACTCGAAGGTAGAAAATGTCTCAGAAGCAAATCTTCTAGGTCTGGTAATTGACAGAAGCCTTTCTTGGAATGCTCATATTGAAAAACTTGCCAGCCATATAAGTACTAATTTATTTGTCCTGCAAAACATCATATGCTATGTACCCCTAGACACGGGAAGAGTCCTATATTTTGCATTGATTAATTCACACATTTCTTAAGAGCCCTACACACCTACGGATTTGGCTCGAGGATTTGGCCTGTCTTGACTTGGCTCGGGAGAAATCCGTGAGTGTGTAGGCTCTCCCGGCCGGGCACGTGTGGTTACCGAAAATCTAAATCGCCTAAAAATTGAGATAGCAAAATTTTGATTTCAGATTCGGATTCAGCACCCTCAAATTAGTAAAATGGTTTTCAGGGACTCTAAAATAGTCGAAAATAAAATCAATATTTTTCCAATCAATGAATTGTCATAGTATTTTAAATACTATATTACACAAGATGTAAAAGTTCTATACCGTACTTATTGGGAGCTGGTTGAGGCTTTACAGTATTAAGTATAGAGGTTCAATTCTCTATCTACTGCTACACTGTCTGAATAAATTATTAAGAGTTGGTGTGTTTCTGTGTGAGAAAGAGAGAGAGAAATTGATTGATTTTATTGACAGTGTGCTAGGTCTAGATAGACCCATTGCACAAAAACAGCATTACTGAATATATATATATATATATATATATATATTATATATATATATATATATATATATATATATATATATATATATATAGATAGATAGATAATTGAACAAAATAGTATTAATGCAATTAAGAAAACGAAAAATTAGTAGATAACTGGAAAATGACAGATTAATTGTTATAATTATTATAAGATAGCAGAAAGCTCTATCCAGGAGTTAGAGAGAGTAGAGAGAAATAAGGGGACAGGGAGAAGTGATGAAGAAGAAAAGTAAAACATATATATTAAAAAGAAACTACAAATAAAGCACAATTACTTTCAAGTGGTGTTGAAAGATCTGATAATGAAACTGCACTTCAGGACCTCAAAAAGCCTACTGAATTCACATCTGTCAGAGAGATTGATTGATTGAGTACTTTATGTAGATTACAATATATACTGGCTTATACACTTATATACAATAGCTTACAATACAGCAAAATTATAGATGAATTTACATAATATAGACTAAGAAAATAATTATTGAACTGTATATGATATGAAAAAGCAATTTGTAATATATAATAACTGTAGATAATTATATTGTTATGCATCTACATAAATTGGCAGAGATTTGGACATATCAATGTCCATTCTTTGGAAAGAATATTAAAAATATCCTCCCCACTAACTCTCTACCAAAATGTTAATTTCATTAATAAAACTAAGGATTTATTTATTAGTGGAAATATTGTAAAAGTTTTAATTAACATGAATACTCAAGAGAAAAAAAAAACAGAAAATTTGTAGAAAATAATGATATAGGTAGATAAGATCAAATTATTGATTAATAAAATGAAGTAGGCTGAAAGTAGATCAGAGTTATCAACTTTCAGTAATATACAGCAGTATGCAGTGGATAATTAAAATAACATGAGTTTATATTATATATATTGTCACGTGGTATTTCAGCACCACAAAATATTTTTGAAATGAACTACTGAACTTTAATAGAATTATAAAATGGAAAAGAAAGATAACCTAGTCAAAGAACCACTCAAGTAAAATCGAATGTTGTTAGTGATAAAAGAGTAATCGTATTATCTAAAATGATAAGAAAAAACATGCATAATTGTGATTCAACAAATATGAGGATCCATTGGCAGAATTAAAAATTATAAAGCGGCTTATTTATTATTGGCAGATCATAAAAAATAAAAGTTTGAATGTACATTTGAGGTTAGAATTATTTGTTTACACTTTTAAATGAATCAATCGATCTAGAATAAATCGATAGTTATTTGAATCAATACCTAACAAATCAGCTGATTGTTCGATCAACCAGTACAAGTTGAATTATAAAGTTTATTCACAAAAGATGTATTATATATACTGAGGAAGATTTATGTAAATAAATAGGGACAACTATTATTGCTGCATAAATATTTATTACAATCTAAAAAAGTACAAAAATCAAGGGTATACAAAACTCGTATAAAAAACTAAATATATGTTACATGTAAACATCGTATATCGCGATTTATTTATCAGAATAGTTTAAGACAATCACTCCATATATTTATATAAATACTTTTATTTATTTTCTCTATTATAAAGTTGAAGAAACCCTGAATCTGAAGCAACCAATTGTATTGAGTTTGTTAAATTAAAAGCCAATCAGAAAGAAGCTTACAAATCGTTCAAGGAAGAGATAAAATTTTTCTGAAAACCACTTCTTCTGGCTTGTGATCTCGTTCTGAAAGGATGCACAAGGAAATTAGGGTTCTTCCTTCTTGTTAAATTTTAAAATTATCAAGCCAATCCCTTTTTTAAATGTGAACTATTTGTAATTAATGTTTATTTATCTGTGAACTCAGTGTTGTTGAAGAGTTCGTAATTGTAATCAATTCCCATAAATATATCTTTAATTCGGAAAGAAATCTATAAGAAATCTGGACCACGCGCTAGCCCAGCCAAGACGAAAAGGACCTGCATAATTAATTATTGGAATTAATTAATTCATTCTACGAGACCGTCAAGAACATCATTAATGTGAGTGTTTGTTCAAATGAGCTCGTTTTATAAAGGCCTTTTTAATAAGAGTTGGGGAATTGATAAAAGCGCTATACAAATTAATTCAAATTTATGAAATTTGCAACGTGTTGAATACTATCATATATTCTATAAGAACATTTTATGAATTTTATTTGATTTATGTAGGAAGCTTACTTCCATGCACGGCATGAACGCATAAAACCCTGAGATTTTATTTTTTGAATATTAATTTAATAGTTATTATTCGCTGATTGATCAAAGCATGTCTTATTAAATCTACAGACCGAACAGGTTTTAAATTGTAGAATTATGAATTGACTTGAAGTCCAAGTATCAGTATTAAATATAATATATTTATAATCTTTAAAGCTCACAACTGTGAATGCTAGTAAACCCTGTAATAATTGTTCAACTATTGAAGAATTTATTTAAAGAACATTTTATATATATTGTTTTATGGGAATATATTTTGTGTTTTATGTCAGCATACAAAATCATAGAAGTTTATTTTATCCTAATTCATCTCGTGCTATACAGTTTGAGCTGTCTTGGTACCAAGAAAAAATATTCAGCAGCATATAAAATTATTGAATCAATTAATATCGATCTTATTAAGAGCATTCAGTACTTATCATCCTTTGATGATAGTCACATTAGTCTGCCAGAAAAAATATATTGATAATTATATTAATAAGGTTCCAGTTATATCATATAAGGATCCAGAGAGCTTCAAGAACTGGCGTTGTAAGTTCTAAGGAATTTCAGAAGGATAAATTGGTGGATACCTGTATTCATGATGAGCGTTTTAAAAATCAACTAGAAAAAACCATAGTTGGTCTTCATTATTCTCGGTTGGATACATGTTACTGGTAATCAGTCATCAACTATCTTTTCGATTTCCTTATTGGTATTCTTCAAGAACTTCACAGAAGCAGCGGTAAGAATTATTAATCACCAGTCATTGAACCTTGTGGTGATTAATTATATTTGGAAAATTCATGTATCTACCACTGAGCTAGAGCTGCGGTTTGAACCCAGCAATTTTGCAAGCCGGACGGCCTTAACTATTTGCGAATTTATTCGCAAATTAGGGACTTTAGCAACTGCTCTTATATATACTAAATTTACCATTTTACATAATATCACCCAACAAATGGGGCAAAGGTTTACCATTTCACATAATGGCTTCACAACGTGGGACTCTATCATAAGAGATGAACCCCCAGGAAGTACGTTTTCACAATATATATATATATATATATATATATATATATATATATATATATATATATATATATATATATATAAGACCCTTTAAAGTTTGTAATATAAATTAAAACAGGAGACACGATATAAATAGATTGAAAACACTTGAAAACTTACATTAGAAATGAGGGAAATTTTCGGAGACTGTCTCCTTTCTTAACCGAGAAGACTGCAGTTTTGAATCCAATGGTTGTGTGACCATAGAGTACGCACGGAGCCTCAATTGTAGCAGCAGAAACCACAGATTACGCGGTGCAGATGGATGGAGAGAAAAAGGGTACAGATTCAGGAGACATTATGGGGGTATTTAGGTGGTGGTTACAAACGGGATATTTAAGATTTGAGTGAGTTATGAATAAGGAAAGGTGTAGCTTATGAATTGATAGAAAAGAGGAGATTTAAAATTAGAAATCAAAAAAGAATTAGACTAAAATTGGAGAAAGGAATTGTAGAATTGAACTTGAATGGAATTTATTTTTCATTTTTATTATATATATATAACTAATTTTGTGAATCGATTCAAGGTCAATATTGTTTATAAGATGGGAATATCCAATTATAATGGGTTGTGTTTTGATGAGATTAAGCTTAAGGCCATTTTTCTTTGTCCATTCCACAATCGAATTGATATATATATATATATACAATTCATTCTATAACAGGTTTAAAGGGTTTATATTGGTGGGATGTGTGTATCTAGTATGGTTCTAGTATGTGAAGCATCTATCCTCCTACCTTCAGAGACAAATTTGGAATCATCTTTAAAATAGTTCGGATTACCATATTTCAAGATAATTCTAACAAGCTTGACTATTCGAAAAAGCCTTTGATCGGGAAGCTTTAATGTTGAACTAGCAATGTGGGCTGGGGTGATATGTTCATGGCATTGGAGAGAATAGACGAAACGTGGACAATAATTTTGGCAACACTGTGGTATATCATTCATAGTGACTTGCATATCATTAAGAACAGAATTACAATACATTAAATGTTGGAAGATGAGAGATTGAACCAATAATAATTTAATGTTTCTAGGGAGGATATTGTGCATTTTCTTCAATGCATGGCTGAGGAATACCTTTTTACAAGTTTTGTTCATTTGTTCTGACCAGTCAAGAGTATTATTCATAATAATGCCTCAATTTTTAACTGAGCTACAGTAAGGAATGTCATTACCATCTACACTAATTTTGTGAATCGATTCAAGGTCAATATTGTTTATAAGATGGGAATATCCAATTATAATGGGTTGTGTTTTGATGAGATTAAGCTTAAGGCCATTTTTCTTTGTCCATTCCACAATCGAATTGATATCCTGATTCATTATTCCAACTGTTTCATTAATTTTTGTTATGGGAAAGCTTGAATAGATTTGAAGGTCGTCTGCATAAGTATGGAAACTGGAGAATTTGATAATGGAAGAAAGGTCATTTGCATACAAAGTGAAGAGGAGAGGGCCTAAAATTGAACCTTGTGGTACTCCATGCATAACATTTTTCCAAGTTGACTTTTTGTCACCAACAGATACACATGATAGATTGGATTTGAACCAAACTAACGGGTTGTGACTGAAACCAAGAATAGCCAACTTATTCAAAAGGACTGTATGATCAACAGTATCGAATGCTTTAGAAAAATCAAATAGGTTGAGGATGGTGCATTTTCTTTGGTCCATAGCTAACCTTATATCATCAGTGACACAAAGCAGAGCTGTCTCAGTTGAATGGAATTTCCTAAAGCCTAATTGAAAGTTATGAAGCTTACTATTCTTGTAATATGTATATTGGAAATGTATGTAATGGTTGGTAAAACAGCAAATAACATCTTAATAAATTTGATAGGAATTTTGTCTACACCCATGGCGTTACTAAGAATACATTGAATTGCTTTGAAAGTGTCTTCTTCTGAGATTGGATGGAAATGAAATTGATCAATAAGTGGTATATCTAAGTTTGCAACCTGCTCTTCAAGATCATTGATATGATTACCAATGACAACTTCATCGCGTTGGTTGGAATGTGAAACGAAATGGTCATTTATATTGTCCAGTGGTAAATCAATTTGGGGATTTGATTTATGTTTGCCAAGCGCAAATTCTTTTATTCCCTGCCAAAGTGATTTAGAGTTTTGTCTATTGTTGTCATGAACGAATTCAAGTACCTAATCTTTGAGTTTAGACTCTATTTCTAAGGCTCCTATACTATATCAAACTGTCAAAGTCGAATGTCTTTTTGAATTTCCTATGTGCTTTGTCTGTCTCTACGTCCCATTGTCTTAAGTATGTCTTCAGTCATCCACGGTACTCATCGTTTTCTATTAATCCTCCTTGTCACATAAGGTGCATGTTTGTCATACAAAGTCAAAGTCCAATTCTCGAAAGTCTTGACCATGTTATCAACTGAGGCTAATGCTTCAATTTGATGCAATGGAGTCTGAGCCACATCATTCAGGAAGGCGGCTTCATCAAAGTTTTTGAAGTCTCTATAAGTGATAATTTTCTGTTCTGGCTTAGATATCTTATTGGAAAGTACACAGTAGATCAAATCGTGTCCAGAAATAGCTGGGGGACTGGGATTTGACCTGTTTGAACAACCTTGTTGGGATCACTAACAATGAGAAGGTCAATGAGTGTGTCTGATTCATTAGTATGAGTTGGATCGAGAGGTAAAATAGACATGTTTAGGCATTGGAAAATTGTAGTCAGTTGAAAGTAGTCAAAGTTACGATTTGTCATGTTTAAGTCGGTGTTCATATCCCACATAGCTAGTATACGTTTATAACAAGGCATAAGAGAAAGCAAGGCATTTTCGAAATCTGTAAAATGACCTATTTTTGGTGGGGGATAACAGATACCAACAAGTAGTTTATCTGAACTGGATAAGGATAATTCAAGTAGCATGAAGTCTGGTCTGGAACAATACTCCTGTTTAGATGTGATTGGAACTTTTGTTTTGATACCATCTTTCACATAAACTGCTACACCCCCACAAGCTTCATTTAATCTATCATTTCGGAAGAGATTATATCCAGGTAATGCAACAAGATTTGAAGGAATACTAGGCTTTAAGAATGATTCGAAAATTCCAATTATATTGTAGTCCTGAGAACGGAAGATTGCTCTGAGTTCATCAATGTGACAGCTGAGGGATTGGACGTTAAGGTGAGCAGCCTTGAAAAGTTTTTTGAAAGAGTGGAGCTCATTTGATAGAAACAAACCTGCGTCATTATTACTATTATTAAAATAAGCATACCTACTTGAGGGCGAGCGAGCTTACGTGTCAGTGAGAGGCATCATGGAAGCAGCAGACCAACCGTGAACCGACCTCAGAACGACACATGACGGGGAAAATGGGGATGAAACTCATAAAACTTAACCTAAATGAAAAAGTCTCTTGATTCGAGTGCATTCTGTATGCCTTGACAGTTCGGCTCCCTTCACTATTTGAAAATACTAGTTCAAAAATTCACTAAACAAAATAAGATGTAGATGTTGTGATCTGTGGGGTTCCAGTGGTGAATAATCAGAATGGTGAATAAGATGAAGATTGTGGAAGAACTGATCTAGGTAGTAGAAGATCTAGTCCAAATGGAGATGAAGCGAGAAGGAATCCAGTAGTGGAAGAATTGAGTCCAAGTGGAGGTACAGCGAGAAGGAATCCAGTACCATAGTGGAAGATCGAGTCAAAGTGAAGATTGTGCAAGAAGGAATCCAGTAGTGGAAGATAAAGTCCAAGTGGAGATAGAGAGAGATTGAATCCAGTGGTGGAAAATCGAGTCCAAGTGGAGATAGAGAGAGATTTAGTCCAGTAGTGGAAGATCGTGTACAAGGTGGAGATAGAGCAAAGTGGAATCCAGTAAAAACTGTGAAAGAGAAGAAAAAGCCAGCAGAAAAAGAAAAATTTTTGAAGAAAGTTATTACTTGAGAAATGATACATTATACAACAGATAATGAATAATATTTCCATAAATGTATGATTTACTGTGAGAAAGAATCAAATATCAAATATGGATATTAGTGGAAAGTACTCAGATAGAAAGAGAAAAGGTAATCTACCGTGACAAAGCAAATAAACATTTGAACATGCTGGATAGCTAGTGGAAAAAATGATAATAATAGGGAAGGAGAGAAGAGAAAGAAGAAATGTGCACAATAGTAGATATATATTGTATGTTCTGTGACAAAATGCACCAGACTTCCCCACCTAACCTAACCTAACCTAACAAACCCAACCTAACCTAACCCAACCTAAGGTCAAGGTCAAGTGAAAAACTTAGAAAAAAACTTGGAAAAAATTAATAGATTTTAATAATAATTGAAAAAAAATGATAGATTTTAATAATAATTTTGAAAAAAATTAATAAAATTTAATAATGAAAAATCAAAAATAAATCAGAAGGCCTCCCACCCACTCTGGAGTGTATATATAGTGTTCACAACAGTGGGGGGACCATCAGTGTTCAGTTAAGAGCTATAGAGAACACATCTCCCACGTTCAGTTCTAGGACCTGGCATTTCAGCACACAGCCACACACTTATCTTTGTGAAAAAGTATCCTAGGACACACCGCCGCCATTTTGATCTTCAATAAAATAGTATTTGTTCAATAAAAGTAGCAATGAATTACTAATTTCCATTCCTCAAATGCTCTTTACCCACATTTAGTAATGTAAGAAGTGATCATTCTATAGAATATACAAGGAGCTTGAATATGCAAACAGTAATGAGATTTCCTCTGGGTAGCATGTATGCTTTCAAGAGTCTCAGATATGAATTTTAGAGTGTAATCAAATCATTGTATCACAAGGGATATATTTTCCTAGTTATATTTCCCAGAACAGCATCCAATAGTATTCAGTCAGTGTTCAGTCACTGTTCAGTCGGTGTTCAGTCACTGTTCAGTCACTGTTCAGTCAGTGTTCAGTCACTGTTCAGTTAGTGTTCACTTACAGCTCACTAGAAACTGCAATGAGCTTGGATATAGTTGTTAAAGTATACATAATAAACAACAAGTAAATAGATATCCACCGTGGTGTAGTGGCTAGCACTTAATCTTACAATAAAAACAGGTGTACCACAGGGTTTGATCTTCGGACCATTATTATTCATTTTATAAGTTAACGATTTACAACAAATAATAACAATCACTCAGGCATATTTCAAGATTAAGAACTGGAAACACTATATTATCATGCCCTCATAATGTCGCATATTCGGTATGGGGAGGCTCCAGTCTACAAAATTTAGATAGAGTTTTTAGGATGCAAAAGAGAGCTGTGAGAGCAATAAAAGGTCTTAAGCCATTATAGTCCTGCAGAGAGTATTTTTAAGATCTAGGGCAACTTACTGTGCCTGCACTGTACATTTTCGAAGCGATTATGTATATAAGAGATAAAGAGTTTAAAAGAAACTGTGACATACATAATTAAGACACAAGAGATAAGAGTAAATTTTCAGCACATTACCACAAGACAGCTCAGTATGACAAAAAGCCTTCTTATATGGGTATAATTTTTTTGTGAGAAAATGAGAATAAGGATATTTTCAAAAAGCTATTGAAAAAATATCTAGCAAACTGGGTATACTACAGTATCAAGAATTTATGGATGGAGAATGAGGCTTTTGGGAGGGTTAAATTGTAATGTACAGTGTATAATGTGATTTATATATGTTAGTTTTTTATTCTTTTATTTTTTGGACAATAGTCCTTCTTGACGATTTTCTATACTCTGTCAAGAGTCGCCAGGAAGAAAATTTAATCAAATCAAGCTCTTCTTTTTTCTTTTTGATATGCTCTTTCCAGCGAAGCTTAGCATCAAGAGTCATGTCTAGATATTTAGTAGAATTTCCATGAGGTATGTTGATATTATTTAAGCTGATTGGATGGTACTCATAAGCTCTCCTGTTGGTGAAGTTGACTAGAATTGACTTTTGCCCTCATAGCAACATGGCTGTCGACTGCTAGTAGGGCAGTGTCAGTGTCGCCTGCAAACGTCGCTGTGGTATTCTCCTCCACATTTGGAATATCACTGGTGAACAGAAGCTAAAGATCTTGGTTCCCTCTGGAACTCCTGCTTTCATCTCTCTCAGATCAGAATATGAATCTTAATGTAGCTTCCATCCAAATATGATTGCAGTATTTCTGTGAATTGCTTGGGAAGCATTATTTCAACTTGTAAACAAGTCCTTCATGCCATACTGTGTCGAAAGCTTGCCCTATGTCAAGAAGAGCTGCTAAACAATTTTTTTGTCATAGTAATTCAATATTAGCTGTTTTACATGCATGAAATCAAGCCGGTAAATAGCTGATTTTAGAACAAATAAACATATGATTCTCATTACAGCATACTCTACTGTAATAAAATCATATGTCTTCTTTACAGTCGAGTAAGTTTCTTAGTTCAGAAATAGGAACAGCAACACTGTTGCAAAAACCCGTTTAGCGCTCCAGGTGGAAGTTTTGTCAACTACAATCAAGAAATTCCTGATTAAGAATTTGTAAACTAGGTTATGTTTACATAATGCTTGTAGTAACTTCAGCAAAGCAGGTAATGTTTTCTATTTTTCAATTATTCTTCTTTTGACAAAAAATAGTGTACGTTACTTGGACGTGAATGTATTTTGCAGTGCTCGAATGAAATTCTAGTCTCGGCTAACGCCTCGACTAGAAACATCATTCTCGACTGCAAAAGGCCCCTTCCCATCCTTGTGACGTAAGATACTATTTCCAAACTCTTCTCTGTTACATCAACTATTCCATGTACCTGGTCAATTGTGGAGTGTTTTTCTCTGAACCAAACTGATGATTTACTCTCTATTATTGGCTTGAGCCTACTAAATAATACTCTTCCAATTGAAATCGGTCTCTATGAAGTTTCTTCATAATGTGGTGCAAGGGCTTTGATTCTGTAGAATAGTGTCACTCAACTTCAGGATAATAGGGGAGTGGTCTGAGTTAAGATCAAAGCTTTCCTCAATTAATAAATAATTCTGAAATATTATTTATAAGAAAAAAGTCTAGGGATCGGGGATCTTTCTTGTGTCCGTTGGCCAGTAGGTTGATTTGCCGTTTGAAAGTGCTTCATATTCTACTCTCTTATTGCTTCATAAAGCGCTTTTCCTTTATGGGTTGTTGATTGTGATCCCCAATGTATATGCTTTGAATTGAAATCACCACCAAGGATGAATTTCGTTCCCAACATATTGAGCATTTATAAATATTCTTCTTTTTATTTGAATATCTAGGTGGACAGTAGACAGCTGCAACTACAAATCAAATTTACTGCTTGTACAGATACGCCTGTTGATTGTATTCTCTCAGTTTCTATTTTAACTTCTTCATTATATTGTAAGTTGTCTGTAATGATGATTGTACTCCCCCCTCTTGCAACATTGTTAGGGTGTAGGGCGTGATAGATAGGTCCTATAGCTTTTGAAATTTATTGAACACTGCTTAGTAAAATGTGTCTCTGAGATAAGACATATATCTACATTACCTAAGTTCAGAACTGCCTCCAACTCCTGTTGTCGTTGTAAGAGTCCGTTTGCATTCCACTCCATTATTTTTAGTGGATGAATCATCTTGATTTATGTTGTCTAGTATTCTCTAATTTCTCGAAGCGAGATTGAAAGGATAAAATTAATTCCTGTTGGTTATCAAGTTTACTAAAGATGAGCTGTAGGATTTTTTGGGTGCCTTCCACTCCTTCATCTTCCTTCATCTGTTGTCTATTCTATTTGGAGACGATCTCGGCGAAGGTCGCTCTCTTCTTACTTGGTTTTTGAGCTTGAGAGTTAATCGAATTTTTAGCTTGAGAATTTATTACATTATTTCTGGGTAAATTCTTAGTGTTTATCCTACTTGAGTTTCTGATCTTCTGTAACTCCATTGCCACTGTACATCCACGCACGGTAGCTCGTTGGGTGTCCTTCTCCTCAATGAATGCACTTTGGTAGAGCTTCCCTGGGCTTTGGTCAATCTTTCGTTTCATGTTTGCCCGCATACTTCAGACATTTGGCTTCCTTATTGCAGTAGGATTTATTTATTTACAAAAAATACATACATACAGGTATGCGGTATACATACAGGTTTTATACATACAGGTATACATACAGGATTGCGTGTGATTGTAGGACTGGAAACCCTTGCATTGTGGTATGGAATTAGTTTTTCAATGCTTGGACCTGTACTTTGCAACCAAGGATATTCTGCTATGAACTAAATGAAAAAAAAACATGTCTAATGGCTCTTTAGTTTTTCACTTCAGCTTATTCACTACCTCTAATACTTTGAATCCTCTTGCCTTCAAATCATCATTATTGAGTCTGTGCTACAAGAGTGATATAGTTTTTTTATCATCACTCTTATTGGTCTTAGATGCTTATTTTCATATGAATGCCAGTTATAGCCTTCATTGATCAGTTCTTTTGTGATGTTACGGTATGTTTCTGAGCCAACTGCATTAACTTTAAAAGTCTCACTAGGCCTACTCAAGAGCTTTATCCTAAAATTTTCAGCTGCTGAAACTTTTTTCAAGCTCTTTAGGAGAGTATCCAAACTCTTTATACCATCCTATCCACTATGATAGGTGGCGATTGCATATCCTTTTTCTTTTTATTCTCTGAATCAGCATTGGACCTTTCAACTGCAACAACTTTATTTACCTGGCGAAAACTACGAGCAGGCTCTTCTTTTGGTTCAGGGACAATGTGTTATTTAGCATTCCTCTTCTTTGTAATAGGTTGTAATACCCTGATCCACTCTGTCCCTTTTTCTAATTCCTCTTCGTTTGTTGATTAGTTCTCAACTGCTTCTGCTGTTGCTTGAGCTGAACGAACTGGACTGCTTGACTGTTGGATATCGAT
This sequence comes from Nilaparvata lugens, assembly GCF_014356525.2. Lineage (NCBI taxonomy): Eukaryota > Metazoa > Arthropoda > Insecta > Hemiptera > Delphacidae > Nilaparvata > Nilaparvata lugens. The sequence goes on from NC_052508.1 coordinate 43,944,119, forward strand.
GTTCTGTTCGATTTTCCGAAATCGTAATTCCAAGCCTTCAATTTTCCTCAGTAGTTCTGCGTTACTTTTCACTAATTGCTTTTGTGCTAATTATCTTCTATTATGCTATATAATCTTCTTTTGTGCTATTAATTTCACTAATTATCTTCTTCGTCTCCCTGCTCTTCAAACTCGGGCACAAGAGGAATTGGAAGATTCAACAATTTTCCAATTGGTGTTGAAATTGACTTATTTCGCAAACATACTTTACAGAAGGCCCTCGTATTCGGCTTTCACGACTGCAAAAACGCAAACGATAATAGAAGGCTGCGCGAAAGTAGGTCACTTCAATTGCATGATTCCAACCGAAATTCGATGCAATGTTTTGTCCACTTACTACCGTGGACAATCAACTGCTGACTCACTACTTCTATTTCTACACTACACTACGTACGTCTGCACTATTCAAGAGCTCACAGGATACTGATATGATCGATGTATGTGTAAGGTTTTTATGAAATTTTGCATTTTAAAAATAATATGAAAGGAAATGAAATATCCAATGCTATAATATTACTACACACATTCTAAACATGCGATGTTGGTAAACATGGAAAACACGTGATTATGAATTGTTGACTAGATCAAGAATGAATATTTATGATAGTAAATATTTATTATAGCATTGAATATGATCAATCAGATGTCAAGTGGATTATTAATTGCATGTACGGACGTATGCAATTTTGATAACTAGGTATTACGCAAGTAACAAGGTATTTTCTCTCTACCTTTCTCTACTTTCAACTGACCACTTAACAGTATTAGGAGAGGCTAAGGTTTATAACTGCACGAGGTCTACTGTTCACAGTACTAATAGTTTAGATGAATGGTTTGAAATAACAAAATATACTGGTGGTATAAATACCAAGAATGTCAAATTGATTGACACCTCTAGTTTTATAATGATAAAACTGTATAGATAGAAATTCATTTTTGATTCATAAATATGACTCATTTAAGACCGTGCAAAGGCTAAAAATAAACTTTTTACTTGTGATATTTTTCAAAGTTTTTCGATTTGTATATGATCAAGCTATCAAAATGAAAAAGTTTTCTCAGGAAAACATTATTTTCCGATCATTACTTTTTTAAATATGAGCGCCTTAAGTTTAAATTTTTGGGACAGAACATTTCAAATTCGGTACTATATAAATCCATAAGATTTAGAGGATGGATTCTTCATGGTATTTTTGATCTAGTAAATCAAAAATTTTCTGAAAATATCAATTTTTAAGATAGTTATTCAATTTACTAAAAATAACCAAAAATAACTGTTAGTTGAGTTAATTTTGGTAAATTGAATAACTTTTCCAAAAATTGATATTTTCAGAAAATTTTTGTTTTACTAGATCAACAATACCATGAAGAATCCATCCTCTAAATCTCATCGATTTATATAGTACCGAAATGTTTCATTTTGATAGCTTGATGATATATAAATCGAAAAACTTTGAAAAATATCACGAGTACAAAGTTTATTTTAAGCCTGTGCACAGCTTAAATAAAAATACAACTACAATTGCGCGAAAAATTGGGATTAATAACAACATAACCGATCGATTTGCAACAGATCGATCCAGTGTTGCACAAGCAAACACTAAAAATGCAACTGTAAATTATAATGAAATATTGATATGGAACCTATAAAATTTAAATGATATTCTCGACTCTGTTATTCGCGATTAAAGTTTCAAAAAAGAACGCAATTTCCAAAGTTAAACTCTTCTCACATTGGGCCCGTTCTGGGAACATGAAATGTAGTAAATTGTCAGATTCACAATTTACCCGGTTGAAAGTTCCGCGTCCCACGTCAAAAGAATTTTGACAGATTCTGTACCAGAAACTAGTTTCAGTACCAAATTCCTGCCCCACATTCGAAGCCTGGTGAATTGTGACAGTTCAAATTTGAAGAGCTCTCATTGGTCGATTAAATATTGTAGTCTTCTTGCTTCTCTGTGCATGCGCTGATAACTTGTTTGTTTATCATAGCATAGCCATAGAATACATAACCAACAAAATTATGTTTGATAACTATTCGTTAAATGAATTTTTCTCTATAGAAAATTTGAGAGTAGGATGGAGTGAATTTTTTTTTTTTTTTTTTTTTTTTTTTTAGATTACGTCCTAAGGACTCCAGTTATGGAGTATAAGACAAGTCATGTTATTACATGTTATTACATAATAATTCTAACACTAAGTAGTTCAACCTAGTTTAGGTTTGAAAGGAATTCTTGTACACTATAAAAAGCTTTATCAACTAAATATTTTTTCATTTGTTTTTTGAAAATCTTCAAATCATCATTACTTTTCAAGATTTGAGGTAGCTTGTTATAAAATTTCCTACCAATATAATCTGGTTTTTGTTCAAATAACCTACTATTGTGACCCATTATATGATAATCTGCTCTGTTTCGCGTATTATACTCATGAACATCTGAATTCTGGATCACACCACTCGTTTTCACATGCATTACAACTTCATATACATACAAAGATGGCACAGTTAATAGACCAAGCTTTTTAAATAAAGGCCTACAAGAGTCTAACCTATTCACTTTCTCTATACATCTGAGTGCCTTATTTTGAATCTTAAACACTCTGTCCATATTTTGTTGAGATGAATTACCCCATACTAAAATAGCATACCTAATATGAGATAGTATAAGTCCATGGTAAGCAGTTAACAGTAGTTTTTTATCATTCAGCCTAGCAAGCTGCCGCAGGACAAATACCCCAGATGATATCTTATTACATATCCTCTCAATGTAAGGATGCCATGTTAATTTCCTGTCCAATAAAATTCCCAAGAATGCTACTTTCTCTTCTTGGTCTAATTCATTTTCCTCTACAAACACATTTATTTCTCTATCCTCTACTGAATTATATTTACTTTTGAATTGTAGGAATTGACATTTCTTACTATTTATTGTTAATTGCCTTTGCTTCAAGAATTGGACAATTGACTGTACTCCAGTAAAAGCATTTATTTCTAGACTATCTAATAAATAATTGTTAAAGATAAGCGATGTGTCATCAGAAAACAACAGAGCTCTGTGATCTTTTAACTCTTTTGGTAATTGGTTCACATACAACAGAAACAGTAAGGGACCCAGAATTGAGCCTTGAGGTACTCCAGCCTGGACCTCCAGTTTTTGAGATTTAATTTTTACTATTTCATTCCCATCCACCTTGGTAAGCTCAACACACTGGTTTCTACCTATGAGATATGATTCAAACCATTTTAGTTCTATACCATTCACACCTACAGTTTTTAGTATTTCCAATAATATTCTATGGTTCACACAATCAAAAGCTTTGGATAAATCAAGAAATATTGCGGCTGCCTTCTCACCTGAATCTATTATATCTATTAGTCTTTCAACAAGGGATACTATTGCAGTCTTAGTAGATTTCCCTTTCTGGAACCCATGCTGTTCATCACATATGAAATTAATTTCTTCCAGGTGCATCAATAACCTATTTAAAACTACTCTTTCAAAAATTTTACTTATTACATTTAGAATACTAATGGGTCTATAATTTTCAACTCTTTCAGAATCACCGCTCTTGAAAATTGGCAAAATTTTTCCTTGTTTCAGATCATCAGGGAAAATACCCTGCTCTAGTGAAGTATTAAGGAGATGCAATAAAGGGTCCAGTAATTCATTTTCACATTCTTTTAAAATTTTGCTTGAGACCCCATCCAATCCTACTGTTTTTTTGTTATTCAATTTTTTTATTATTCTTGACAACTCATCTCTTGATAATGGATGAAATTTAAATACCTTTTCAATTGGCTCAGCATTTAATGTAGTTGTATTATAAGTATTAGTGTTCAGTGACTTTTGGAGTTTATATGCAACCTGTTGATAATATTTATTGAAAAAGTTACAAATGTCTATACTATCATCCATATAATTTCCATGTTCATCGATTATCCTAGGGACATTAGTAACTGTATCCTTTTGAGCTGCTCTCCTATTTCTATTAATTACCTCCCAAACAGCAGAGTTAAAATTGGTACTAGTTGTTAATATTTCAGCTGTTTTCTTACACTTAGCTTTCCTCACTTCTTTTGCATAGTTTTTCTTTAGACATTTGTATTTGACCTCACTCGGAACATCCCTCACTAATTTAAATTCCTCATAAGCTTCCCTAACAATATTTCTTTGAGTAAGGATATCTTCAGTTATCCATTCATCTACTTTGTTTAATTTACTTTTTACTTTGACTTTTTTTTATCGGACAGCATACACTAATGTGAAATCTTAGAGTATCAATGAATTGCTTATATTTGTAATTTAGGTTACAACTGTTATAAACACTACTCCAATTTTCTTGAAGCAGTTCCTGCTTCAAACAATTTATATTTCCTAGCTCATATTGCTGAATTTCTTTCACAAATGTTTTTTTCTGCTTGGATTCTGGCCCTGCAACTTAACATCTAAAATTTGATAGTTATGATCTGATAGATCTGAGCTACCTAACCTGACATTACAACCTTCTATATTTGTGAGGATATTATCAATAATTGTCTGTGAAGTTCGAGTTACTCTTGTATATTCGTGGACCTTAATTTCTAAATTATTCATATTAATAATATCTCTAATATCCTCTGTCATTTTATCCTGCCTGGCAAAATCGGTATTGAAATCTCCTACCACTATAACATTTGTGAAACGAGCGGTTGTGATTTCCAAAAGTGTATGGAGCAGCTCACAAAATTTTCGCCAGTCTCCATTTGGTGACCTATAGATACCTAACACTGCTACCTCAAATCGATCATCAATTTTTAACCTTAGTCCTGTCACCTCTAAATCCATCTCAACAGAAAATCTCTTAGCAAAATCCAGTTCATAAGTTTGGGTATGTTTAGCATTGCTAGTGAATATACATACACCACCACTTCTATGAGCTACTCTACAAAATTCTGATCTCAGTGAATAGCCTGGAATCCTAACTTGATTTATTTCCTTTATTTTTAAGCCATGCTCTGTGAAAATAACAATGTCAGGATCCTGCTGTTTAAGAAATACTTCTAATCTGTCAATTTTGTTGCGAAGATACTGAATATTTTGATGATAAATACTAAAAACCTTACCATCTTGTGCTACTCTATCTCTAGCATTTGTAGCTATTTCCCTTTCCCTGTTTTGAGCCAATTTACTAAAAAATCGTTATTTGTTTTTTTGACTGTTTTTAAACCAGAGGATTGCAAACGGCTTTCAATCAGCTCTGCCAATCTATTACTTTGCCAGATCGATTTAGATGCAACCCATGATTAGTGAAGTTATGTCTTTTCAGCCTTTCATTTAGAAAACAAATAAATGCAAACTTTTCTATAGTGGGATCCACGTTATAATGGCAGTGTTTGATTAGCAAGAGTATTGCTATCCTTGTCTATCATGCAACAAAGCGGATAGCGCTACCTCCTTCCCGCTTTGCTCTGTTGCCAGATCGTCTTTTAACAATGCAGAATTAATAATAAATTAACAAAATATTTCATCTCAATATTATGAAAAGTCATTATTAAATTATTGAAAAATATAATTTCTTGCTTAATAGAATATAATTGATTATTGACAACGAGAATGAACAGTTAATATTACATCAATAAATCTGTATCAGCTACCGTCTATAGAAGGCATTGATAAGACTGAGGATCGGCAACGCTGTTCTCCTATCTTTCTCCACTGCCATTACAACGTGGGCCTCACTATAGACGGTAAGTTTGTGAAGCAGCCTTTGTTCATTCACGCAAGTAGTAAACGACACATTTTGGTGTAAATTAAATCAACTTCATAAGTGCACGCCAAAAGCTTGAATCAAAGATTTTGAAATGGCGTTCCATGGGAACATTTTGCACCAGTCACGTGATTGAACAATTTACCACTGGAACTAGAACAATTGACCACTTTTTCGTGCTCCCACACTGTGCCCATTCTCAAAATTATGAGTTTTAATCGTGATAAGTGAATACGATTTTCAATACAAAAGACATACAGTTTGATACGTGAGTGAGTCATATTGAAGCCGACTAAACTGATAGCTTTCAATTTAATAACATTTTTTCTTCTGTATATTCAAAACTTTATATTCATACATTAACTATAATTATGGGGTTATCAGACTTTTGACGTTTCTACAATGAATTGATTCTGTTTTTGAAAGATATATAAACAAATTTTAGGTGCCATACACTGCCAAAATACAAGGGTTTCTCCTATTTGCAGTGCAGGAAGAGAAAGACTATAGCATTGCTTTGTATTATAGTTTATTTTCTAATGCTTATCAATTTAATTATTTATCACATTGTGAAAAAATACTTGACATGAGGAGACACACAACAGGTTCATGCCCAAAAATGTCCTATTTGCAATGTATACTATTATTCCAATTTATTATTATTATTATTTATTATTAATATGGTTATGCGACAAATAAATTTAAATGTGAATAGCTTACAAAAGCAGCCTTGACGAGGTGAGTGCTGCCCTGGCCATCATCGAAGAGCACCAGCGATCCGTCAATGCAACCAAGCAGCAGCTTGCAGTCATCAGGACTGAACGCCACGCAGCACACGTGCGTCTGCAGTGCAATCGACGTCACCGAGCTCCTCTGCAGTCTGTTCTTGCTGATTTCGTACGTGCACCGTTCCACTGTCACCTCGCCCTGTCATCAACACAGTTATACCACAGAGGAAAGAAACACTATGCTATGGTACGCTTATTCCGTGGTTAAACCATCCAAAACTATAGGGATATTCACGATTTTTGAGTTAAAAAATAAGGCTGGCCACTAACGGTAGTACATGCATGATACACAGCCGACATACATTGTTGTGTCGTCACAGCTGTGATCACAGCTGAAGGCTTCGAGCAAAAGTTTTTGTTGTTAGGTTTTGGTATCTCCGATTTTTTGTTGTTTATTTTTTCTTCGCTGCCCTATGTGAGATTAAATTACTTTTCTATCATCATGGTTCGCAATTTTCCAGTGGTTTATTAATTGTTTATTTTATGTCATGCATGTTTTACCGTTAGTGGCCACCCCAAGTGGCAAAAGACAAAAGTGATGTATGTAGCAAAAGATCAGATGCAGTTAGAGATATACAGCGGGGAAAGACAGATGAAGCAAGTAGAGTCCTTCAAGTACTTGGGAGCCACTGTTGCTTGTGGTTGAAGAATGAAAAACGAAATAAGCAATAGAGCAGCAGCGGCAGGAAGGTTGTACTGGGCATTATCTATAAATTTCCTCTGAAAAAGGGAGGTGAGCCAGGCTACCAAATTAGATAGATAGATATAAAAGTGCTTTATTGAAAAAAAAACAATATTTTACAAGATGTATTAGGCTACTTAAAATCTTGCATACACTATACGGCTTGGTCAAAGACCGTCAGCCGGAAATTCCGAATTACTAAAATAAATGAACACTTATTCTTCAAATCAAAATAAAATAAATATATGCGTCTCTTTGGATAAAACAGAAGCATTCTATTATTTTATATTTATAATTTGATCCAATTTCTTTCTTCATCTTTTCAAATAAAAAACTAAAGTCTAAATAATACATGATGATCAAAACATAAAATGGATAAAACAGAAGCATTCTAACATTTTATATTTCTAATGTGAACCAATTTCTTTCTTTATCTTTTTAAATAAAAAAATAAAGTCTAAATAATACATAATGATCAAATTTCTTGATAGTTAACAAATTAAATTAAACAACCTGAGTAACAAAAAGTCGGAACTAAAGAGTACTTAATGACTAAATTACAAAATATACAACTTACTATGGCACTAACCAAATATACATAAGAAGGAAATATCCATGTTACGCTATTTCAATTCTTAAATTAAAATGGACTAATTTTTTTTCAAAAGTTTTCACCTTTGAGTGAAAATGATCTAAATGAGAACGAAATAGCACTAAATTGACTCCAATTACAAACATTGAAAACTATTGAGATGATGTATAATAATAACAACAATAATGGGGGTTCATTAGTATTTTAATATCAAACCAAACTATTAAATTATTGAAATACGTCAGTAATTAACGCTACCAAATTAAGGGTTTTCAGATCTACATTATGTCCCAATCCTAACCTACTCTTGTAAAACATGGACGCTCTCCGAAAGAAGCCAGAGTCAGCTGCAGGCCCAAGAGATGAGTTACTTGAGGAGGGTAGCGGGGACAACAAGTAGGGATAGGATAAGGAACCATAACATCAGAGACAGCCTGAATTACAAACCTCTGAAGCAAACGATTGAAGCCGCTCAGTTGAGGTGGCTGGGACATGTGATGAGGATGCCGACTGACAGACTGCCAAGGAGGGTCTGAGAAAGCAAGGTTGTGGGTGCTAGGGGGAGAGGAGGACCGAGGAAGAGATGGGAGGATGGTGTTCGAGAGATGGCGGAAGAGAGAGGCGTGGAGTGGAGAGAAGTGAGAAGGAAGGCGCAGGAAAGAGAAAGATGGAGGGCTCTCGTAAACCTCGATACCTAACGGTAAAAGAGAATTGGCTAAGTGAGTAAGTATGTTTTACCGTTAGTGGCCACCCCAAGTCTAGCTGTCTGTAAAGGTTTGTTATTCGTTAACTCAGTTTCAACTCGAGTACATTGAGAAAAAAGCAGCCGAGAACGCAGGTTTGATTGCATTAACTCGTGTTAACTCCTGCTATTTTCGATGAGACGGCGGCCATATTGCTGTCAAACCTCTATACCCAGTTTTCAGTTTCAAAAGTGAGGCTATATTGATGAATTACACGAGTTTTTGATTGGAAAACTAATATTGTTAAGAGGTTTCAAGCAGGGGTATCCACTATCACAACGTAGCAAATATCAGTTTTCTTACAGTAAGGTCCATGTTATAATGGCAGTATTTGATTAACATTGATTAAAATAGACAATCCTTATCTATAATTCGACAAAGCAGATAGCGCTATCCTTTTCTAGGTCCGCAACTTTTCCAGATAGTTTTTAACAATGTAGAAATATGATTAATAACAAAATATTATATCTCAATCATGAAAATTTATTATTCAATAATTAAAAATACATTTTCTTGAATAAAATAAAATTGAATATTCTAAACAAGCACAAACAGTTAATATCACATCAGATACACCAGTTTCAGCTATCCTCTATTTATAGAAGGATCAGGCAAAGAATCGGCAACGATGTTCCACTTTCTTTCTCCACTGCCATTATAACGTGGACCTAACTATAGCAAATAACAGGTAAGTTCTAAATAATTTTGTTCTTCTATTTTGAGTCTAGCTAAAGACAAGGTAGGTGAGCCAAAGCAACATTGTGAATACTCCTAATAATGAATTTATAGTAAAGTTTGAATTGCCTTGCATGTTTGTGGAAGAATGCAAAAATAATGGAATAATAACATTATGGGAATTGGAATAAATATACTCGACTTACCTTTCTAGAAATTTTCTGTTCGACAGAATTGATGACATTCGGCTGAACTTGACTGAACACGACACACACTGGGTCGAATTCTGTTCTATAATAGCACAGCAGCTCCGCCTTTGCCCTGAAATAGTAGAGTAGTCAAGTGTGAATGGTATAGAAACTTATTAGCATGTGAACAAATTGTTAAATATTCAAAATGAGTTGAATGTGGAAGTATTACAATTCTTATAGCTTCTAATGTGAAATTGATTGATTGATTGATAGAGTACTTTATTTATGTAGATTACAATATATACTGGCTTATAAACTTATATTCAATAGCTTACAATACAGCAAAATTATAGATGAATTTACATAATATAGACTAAGAAAATAATTATTGAACTGTATATGATATGAAAAAGCAATTTGTAATATAATAACTATAGATAATAATTAAATTGTTATGCATCTACATAAATTGGCGGAGCTTTGGACATATCAATGTCCATACTTTGGAAAGAATATTAAAAATATCCTCCCCACTAACTCTCTACCAAAACGTTAATTTCATTATTAAAACTAAGAATTAATTTATTAATGGAAATAGTGTGAAAGTTTTAATCAATATGAATATTTAAGAGAAAAAAAAACAAAAAAATGATAAAGTAAAATAATTATATAGGTAGATAAGATCAAATAATTGATTAATAAAATGAAGTAGGCTGAAAGTAGATCAGGGTTATCAACTTTCAGTAATATACAGCAGTATGCAGTGGATAATTGAAATAACATGAGTTTATATAAATATATATATATATAATTCGTTCTATAACAGGTTTAAAGGTTTATATTGGTGGAATGTGTGAGGGATGGTTGTCATGTGATCGTTCTAGGGCCGGACAGTTTCAATCATTTGTTCCAAAAGATGTTTTTTTAAAGTCAGGATTAAACTCACTCGGCTCTCGATAGAACTGATAGAAACAGGAAGGATATCGTGCATTTTCTTCAATGCATGCATGGCTGAGAATACCTTTTACAAGTTTTGTTCACTTGTTCTGACCAGTCAAGAGTATTATTCATAATAATGCCTAAATTTTCAACTGAGCTACAGTAAGGAATGTCATTACCGTCTACACTAATTTTGTGAATCGATTCGAGGTCAATATTATTTATAAGACGAGAATATCCAATTATAATGGGTTGTGTTTTGATGGGATTAAGCTTAAGGCTATTTTTCTTTGTCCATTCCACTATCGAATTCATACCCTGATTCATTATTCCAACTGTTTCATTAATTTTTGTTATGGGACAGCTTAAATAGATTTGAAGGTCATCTGCATAAGTATGGAAACTGGAGAATTTGATAATGGAAGAAAGGTCATTAGCATACAAAGTGAAGAGGAGAGGGCCTAAAATTGAACCTTGTGTTATGGGACAGCTTAAATAGATTTGAAGGTCATCTGCATAAGTATGGAAACTGGAGAATTTGATAATGGAAGAAAGGTCATTAGCATACAAAGTGAAGAGGAGAGGGCCTAAAATTGAACCTTGTGGTACTCCATGCATAACGTTTTTCCAAGTTGACTTTTTGTCACCGACAGATACACATTGTTTCCTACCTAATAGGATTTGAACCAAACTAACGAGTTGTGACTGAAACCAAGAATAGCCAACTTATTCAAAAGGACTGTATGATCAACAGTATCGAATTCTTTAGAAAAATCAAATAGGGTGAGGATGGTGCATTTTCTTTGGTCCATAGCTATCCTTATATCATCAGTGACACGAAGCAGAGCTGTTTCAGTTGAATGGAATTTCCTAAAGCCTGATTGAAAGTTATGAAGCTTACTATTCTAGAAATTTTACAACTTGAGCATGAATGAGTCTTTCTAGCACTTTGGACAATGCAGGTAGAATACTGATTGGTCTAAAATCCTCAACTTTATTGGGTGATGGAACATTATTTAGAGGGCGAACCAGAGCAAACTTCCAGTTTTCAGGGAAATTGCCTTCTTCAAGTGACTTGTTGAAAATGTATGTAATGGTTGGTAAAACAGCAAATAACATCTTCTTGATAAATTTAATAGGAATTTTATCTACACCCATAGCATTACTATGAATACGTTGAATTGCTTTGAAAGTGTCTTCTTCTGAGATTGGATGGAAATGAAATTGATCAGTAATTGGTAAATCTAAGTTTGTAACCTGCTCTTCAAGATTATCGATATGATTAGCAATGACAACTTCGTCGCATTGGTTAGAGTGTGAAACGAAATGGTCATTTATATTGTTCAATGGTAAGTCAATTTGGGGATTCGATTTCTGTTTGCCAAGCCCGAATTCTTTTATTCCCTGCCAAAGTGATTTAGAGTCTTGTCTATTGTTTGTCATGAACGAATTCAAGTACCTAATCTTTGAGTTCCGTAATTCCTGTTTAACTCTATTTCTAATGCTCCTATACTCAATCAAACTGTTCAAGTCAAATGTCTTTTTAAATTTTCTATGTCTTTGTCTCTACGTCCCATCATCTTAAGTATGTCTTCAGTCATCCACGGTACTCGTCGTTTTCTATTAATCCTCCTTGTCACATAAGGTGCATGTTTGTCATACAAAGTCAAAGTCCAGTTCTCGAAAGTCTTGACCATGTCATCAACTGAGGGTAATGCTTCAATTTGATGCCATGGAGTCTGAGCCACATCATTCAGGAAGGCGGCTTCATCAAAGTTTTTGAAGTCTCTAAGTGAAAATTTTCTGTTATGGCTTGGGTATCTTATGGGAAAGTACACAGTAGATCACATCATGTCTAGAAATAGCTGGGACTGAGATTTGGCCTGCTTGAACAACCTCATTGGGATCACTAACAATGAGAAGGTCAATGAGTGTGTCTGATTCATTAGTATGATGAGTTGGATCGAGAGGTAAAATAGTCATGTTTAGGCATTGGAAAATTGTAGTCAGTTGAAAGTACTCAAAGTTACGATTTGTCATGTTTAAGTCGGTGTTCATATCCCCATAACTAGTATACGGTTATAACAAGGCATAAGAGAAAGCAAGGCATTTTCGAAATCTGTGAAATGACCTATTTTTGGTGGGCGATAACAGATACCAACGAGTAATTTATCAGTACTAGATAAGGATAATTCAAGTAGCATAAACTCTGGTCTGGAACAATACTCTTGTTTAGATGTGATTAAAGCTTTTGTTTTGATACCATCTTTCACATAAATTGCTACACCCCCACAAGCTTTATTTAATCTATCATTCCGGAAAAGATTATATCCAGGCAATGCAACAAAATTTGATGAAATACTAGGCTTCAAAAATGATTCGGAAATTCCGATTATATTGAAGTTGCCGATTCAATTATATTGAAATTGCTGAGAGAATCAAAGAGAAAATTGAATCAGGAGTAATGTTGAAGTTAATGAACTGAAGTTGAATGAGATCATAAGGATTGATTAATATATATGAAGAAGCAAATGAAGAACGTTAAAGAGAAAGCATAAGATGTAACAGGTTAAATTCACTATTACGATACAATGATATTGTTGAAGGATTAGGATGGCAGTGGATGAAGTTGACAGTTGCTTGTGTGGTCGGTGTAAAAAACCAATTAATAAGAATGATATATCATTCAGTGTAGTGCTTTATGTGGTGAAAAATTTCATTTAAGTGCACCGCCCATTAAATGACGTCATTGAATCTGAAACCAGCCTGGAGTAGTTCACCAAACAACCGCCGCTCTAGCGCTAGCGCTAGCTGGCAACTCTGGGTTCTCCAACCTTCCGCCACGCTCTAACTGGCGCTACAGTAGCGTCAACTCGAGGTCATTCGGCCATCGCCGTATCTAGAAATAGATCCTATGTTGCCACATTGAAGCAGCTGTCGCGGTGTTGCCAAATTTCAGCCTCTGTCTCCTCAAAACAGTTTCTACATTTCTTGCAGGCTGGCCAGTATTTACAACTCCAAGCATACCCAGCTCCATAGTAGAGATTATGATGAAGGGGATTGGGGAAGGTTAGTGAGGGTTTGAGTTACATTTTATCATACCCCAAACCATCTGAAATTATCAAAAAATGAAAATCATCCCCTATTTTTTGTAAACCGCAAAATCTTGGGGTAGTTTTTTGGAAAATTTTTGTATTTTTTTTTATTATTGATTTTTGTAGTAGACAGGATGCTGGAAACAGTGGAATGGACTATTCACGATTTTTCTCATTTTTGGGGTTGAAATTTAGGGGTGAAAAAAAATGAAATCCTTTGTTGTTGAGATATCAGAAAAACTCTTTTTGTCATTAATTCTACTCTTTGAGAGGATTTTTTCATTTTTTTATCATTTTATGATTAATGGTTAGGGGGTGGTGATTTTAACGAAATAAGGGTAGTTTTTTCAGAATTCTCTGTATGAGGCAATTTTTTTTGGAAATGGTAGATAGTGGTTAATAGATAAAAATTTCTAATTTTTTCAATGGTTGAAATCGTTAGGGGTTAACCATTTTTAAAACTTAAAATATCAGGATATCGAAAAATTCTTTTTTCCATCAAGTGTTCAAAGAGATGAAGAAACGTATTTAATGTTTTGTTCTAAAATCATCCCCTACTGAGTTATTGGGAACTTTATTAACATTAAAAACCACCCCTAAAATGGAGTGTTTTTTTTAAAATAATTTTTATTTTATAAGTTGAACTTGGAAATTTTTGGTGAACTTGAACTTTTTAAGCATAACAAGATGATGACACATAGAAGATATATTCAAGTATTGCATGATTATAAATTCAAAATGTAATGATATTTCTAGTATTTACTGTATGTATATCTTGTGAATGCCACTTCCATAATAACTAGAAATTTCACAGTTTGCATAAGTATTTTATTTTAGTACATTGTAAGTTTATAGGAATATTAACAAAAAAATATATTATAATAGATATTCATGCTTAAAGTGGAGAAACACATGAAATTTGAAATGTTAAATACAATTACCAAAAACTGAATATTATCGAAATGTGTTTGAAGGTTTATAGATTGCTTTTCGCTTTCAATTAACAAGGTTAATTTGAGTTGTATCCAACTATTTCAGTCAATAACGTTTTGATTGAATGAATGAACAATTACGTAGAAATTAAATAGAATTATAATCTAATAAAAACACTCCAATATGAAGTTTTAATTCAGTCTGTCAACTCTCAGATTAAACTATATAGGAATTGATAAAAAATAAACAAATTTCGAAACAAAAAAATCAACTAATAACGTAAAAAAATACTGCAGTAAAATAGCAAGATGTCAATATATTTGGTGTTTTCACTGTCATTTTATAATCGCCCACGCTTTCTACCCTTTTCACTGAGATTAAATCATATTTATCACAGATATATAATGATATTTTTTCACATTATATCAACACTGGAATCAAGCAAATCAACTGTTCATATAACAAGTATTATTATGCAAATAAGAACACGTTACAATAAGAGCTGATTAAATGGAATAAATAAATAGTAATAATAATAATACTGTTCAGTTTTCGGGAACTGCAGTATCTGTGTTCGAGGGAGAACAAAAAAAAGTACAAGTCATTTAGATAAGAGTTCTGAAATGTCAACAGAACCAGCCTTGAGAGAGCTCGTCACCCCCCCCCCCCCATTGCAGTCTGTTTGCATAGAATAAAAAAATCGAAAACGGCTCTGACGATTTTCTTCAAATTTATACGATGGATAGCTATAATTTATAAGCCTTATCAACTGACATGAGTCTCATTTCTGGGAAAATTGCAGGAGTTCCGTAATATTCTTGAGATAAATGGCAGCTAATAACTAAAGAAACATGTTTTTCACGATTTTCTCAAAAATGACTTGACCGATTTTTTAAAAATTCATACCCTGTATTATCAGCTCTATCAGCTGGCATGAGTTTTTCCTGGAAAAATAATGGGGGGTCCACCCCATCTTTGAGAAATGGACTTTGTAACCTCTTTCTCGTGCATGAGGTAGGTAGGTAGAGCAGTTTATAAAAATTTGGTTTGGCGCACCCACAAAACTTTCCGTGCCGTTACGAAAATTAATTACCTGACGCTAGTGTTCCCGCGCATCTGAAATCTACTAATTCAAAGATCTGAGCCAGCTGGTGTCAGGACAATAACGCTGTAGACAAACGATGTCTGCTATCTCTTCATAGTGAATGATTTCATAGAATCAACTGTTGCCAACACTTTGCAATTGAAATAATCACATTTTATCGAATTTCGAGCTTATTTTCAATTTTAGGTGAAAATGTTACTGAACATCAATTGTAGAGATTTTCATGCTTAATCTTTTCCACTTGAAATTTTCTGTTTAAATTGTATCTGAAGCCTGATAATTGGGAATCTAAAATCAAACTTAGCATAGATGGAGCGGAGCTCCTGAAATTTTTACAGATATGAGACTTGTGGAAGTTGATAGAGCTTATCAATGACTATTTTGGGTATAGATTTGATCAAAATCGTTGGAGCCGTTTTCGATAAAATCGCGAAAAACCCTGTTTTTGACGACATTTTCGCCTTTTAGCCGCCATCTTGAATTGCATTTGATCGAAATTGTTCGTGTCGGATCCTTATAGTGTAAGGACCTTGAGTTCCAAATTTCCAGTCGTTCCGTTAATTGGAAGATGAGATATCATGTACACAGATGCACATACACTCTAAAGGTGCGTACAGACTTTCGCTCTGCTCTGCAACCGAACGTCACTCCAGCAGAGCGATTGATGATCGACCGGGGAGCAACAGTTGTTCGACCGGGGAACACGAGAAGATCTAACATCTTCCGTAACGTTCATGATGGGTGCGCGGGCGGAGCGACTGTGGTACGATGGAGGAACGAGGGCGGTACGAAGGCGGAGCATGCTCGGTGCGGGTTGGAAGTGCGTAAGTGCACACACACACACACACACACACACACACACACACACACACACACACACACACACACACACACACACACACACACACACACACACACACACACACACACACACACACACACACACACATAGACCAATACCCAAAAACCACGTTTCAAATATGTTGCCGCCAATCGTCGTTATGTTATTCCCCTAAATTATTCTCATTTACGAATGAGGCTTACAGTTCAATAAGTCTAAAGTGGAGAAGTTCGAAAAAATAGCAAACTCAGACTTGACTGTTGATAACAATAGCTTTGTGATTTCCAATAATCAGAGTAAAAATCAAACAAATACTGAAGCTTTTGAAACGAGCAATAGGACTGAACATCAGGTTAGTACTCATTTGCATGGAGATGGTGAAAGTTCAAGTATATCTTTAAGGGGAAAAAAATGACTGGAAACTAGTGACAGGTAGAAGGCAAGCAAAGAAAGTTAATAAGCCTAATCGCAAATTTGAACACAAACTCATTATAGGCTCAGAGCTTCTATCTGGTGAAAAAAGGCCTGGTTCCATTTGGGCGAAATCAAACTTCTGTGACAGATGTTGAATCATTTCTGGCATCAACTTTCCCTCAGCTTGATATATTGGTGGAAAAGCTAAACTCAAAGGGTGCTTATGATAGTTTCAAGTTGGGTATTGATTTCAATCATCATGAAAAAATTACAGAGCCTTCATTGTGGCCGAAGAATATTACTCTGAGGCGTTTTTTATTCATGAGACCCAGGGGGAGCCAGATGAAATAGGGATGTCAGTGCAGTCGGTGCCAGTCTCTGCAGTGAATAATAGACTCTTATTGCTTTTCTGTAATGTACAATGCCTTAGTAATAAGCTGCATGAGATAGAAGCAATAATGCAGAGTGAGATGTATGATTTGTTGTGCTTCTCAGAACATTGGTTGAGAAAATGTGACCTTGAGATGATTAGGATAAATGAGTTTGCTCTGGCTGCTGGGTTTTCTCGTGTTGCTCAGAGGAATGGAGGTGTTGCAATTTTTGTAAAATATAATTTGAATGCTGCATGTGTTAATGTTGAACATTTCTGCTTGGAGGGTGAGCATGAGTTTGCATGTGTGACTTTGGGGCATGTCAAGATGTACATAATTGTAGTGTATCGTCCACCATCAGGCAATCTGGGTGGCTTCTTTCAGGCCTTGGAGGATATGATTATTATGCTTAAGAGGCTTAACCCAGGATTTGAATTTATAGTTGGGGGGGACTTCAACATCAATGTATTACTGATTGACAATAAAACACGTGACTTTCAGAATCTGTTAAGATCTCTGAATCTATATCTGACAATCCATCAACCTACTAGAATGGATGCTTGCCTTGACAATGTTGCCTCCAGTCTAAGACTGAATGATAATTTATGGTCAAGTGTGGTGCATTATGAGTTGAGTGATCATGAGGCAATCAAGGTTATGGTGATTCCCATCTCTAGGGCAAATAATAGTATCCTGTTTGTACTAAAACAAGATTGATTACAGAGAACAAAGTTAGAATGTTTTGTGATGGACTGAGAGATGTGAACTGGCTGATGCTCCTTCAGCATGAGGATGCAGAATCCAACTTCACAGCATTCTTTGATTGCTTTCTGGGAATGTTCGATCAGTGCTTCCCACTTATTAACTTTAGGAGCAAAAGAAGAAAGGCATCACCATGGATAAGTAGAGAACTGTTGAATCTTAGGGATATTGTTCTCATTGCTTATGAGAGATACAGAGTTGATGGCTCACGGCTTTCAAAGTTGATCTATACTGATCTGAGAGATCATTACAGGCTGGAGGCTGAGAGAGCCAGGCTATCATACAATGCTGATCGTATTAGTAGAGCACCAAACAGATGTCTGGCAGCATGGAATGTCATTCGTGATGAGCTGCGGTCTTCTGTGCCAAGGGAAGTTCTGCACTCTCCAGATGTTCTCAACAACCACTGGATTGGTTCTGTTGAGCAAATAGCAGCAAGGATGACATCACCTATGACCTTTCCAGCAACAGCAGAATCGCTGACAGCACCATAATTGACACCAGAATCATCATCAACATCAGTGCCGGTGACAGCCTCTTCACCAGCATCTCTGACAACACCATCATCAACTCCAGCATCACTGATGGCACCATCATCAGTGGCATCATCATCAGCAGCATCATCATTAACATTGTCGTCGTCGGCGGCATCATCGTCATCAACATCAGGACCAGTGACAGCCTCTTTACTGGATCCAGCATTGTTGACAGCACCATCATCGACTCCGGCATCATCATTGGTGGCATCCTCATTGACAGCATCATCATCGACATCGGCATCAGTAACAGCCCCTTTGCCAACACCAACATCACCAGTTCAAGGGATGGCTGCATCAGTGGCATTGCCTGTGTGTCATCTTATGCGGGTTCAGCAGCCACCCACAGCTACACTGGTGTGGCACAGTGTCACATGCGAGGATGTCCTGCGGATCACCATGGGCCTCAAGTGTTTGGCAAGCAAGGACATTTATTGTATGTCAAGTAATTTCTTAAAACGTATCATTAAGTTTATATTGATCCCTTTGACTCAATGTATAAATGAGTGTCTAGCTCAGAATGTATTCCCAGATGAGTTGAAGTTGGCAAGGGTTGTACCAATTTATAAGAAGGGTTCTCACCTGGATCCTAACAACTATAGACCAGTCTCAATTTTGCCAGTTCTGTCAAAAATATTTGAGATCATAATAGCTGGCCAATTGTATGAGTTCTGTGAGCTGAATGGTCTGTTTGCTGACACTCAGTTTGGGTTCAGGGCTGGACAGTCGATAGTGGGCACTGTTGAATGTATAATTAAAGGGATATGTGATAGTTTTGAAGGGGGGAGCCTTGCTGGGCTGACGCTATGTGATCTCAGCAAGGCTTTTGACACCCTGGATTATGAAATCTTGCTGTCTAAGTTGATTCTCTATGGTGTGGTTGGTGGCCCTCTCCAGCTTCTGCGCTCATACTTGGGTGGACGCAGGCAGGCTGTTCAGGCAGGTGGTGGGCTCTCACGGGTTAGAGCCCTGAGTTATGGGGTGCCCCAGGGATCTGTGCTGGGAACCCTTCTGTTTCTGATTATGATCAATGATGTTGCCCTTTCAGATCATAGGATGGTTGTATGCTACGCTGATGACACCTCTATCATGGATGTTGGCAGGAATATGCATGAGGTCCAGGACTTGATGAATGCATCCAGAGGGGCAGCTGCCAACTGGTTTGCTGCTAACCGGTTTGCCTTAAACAGTGAAAAGACACAAACCATTGTCTTCAGCCTTAGGAATGGGATGCAGTATGAGTTCCCTCCTGTAAAGCTCTTGGGCTTCCATCTTGATAGGAAACTTTCTTGGAGGGAGCATATACAGAGTGTCTGCTGCAGGTTGAACAGAGTCCTGTTTCTGCTGAGGAGCCTGAGGAGCTGTGTTCCCGAGGCATATCTCCGTATGAGCTACCATGCGTTCTTCCACAGTGTGATGTCATATGGCATCACACTCTGGGGTGGAGCTGCTGAGGTGGGGGCTGTCTTGCTGCTACAAAAAAAGGCTGTGAGAATTCTGTGTGGTGCTGGATACCTAGCCCCTTGTAGGCCACTCTTTGTTAAGCAGCGTATTTTGACTGTGGTTGGCCTCTTCATTTTCAGGTTTGTGATTGGGGCAGTTGGGGAGGTGGGTGTCCTGCCTACAAGGGGTGATGTCCATGGGCATAATACCCGTAATAGGAATAGGCTCGACCTCCCTTATTGCAGGCTTGGGAAAACGCAGGTTAGTTCGGCTTACATGGTGGGAAAGATCATCAACAAGCTACCCATTACAGCGGGGACTCTGCCACTGGCAAGCCTGAGGAGAAAGTTGAGGCTGTTCCTTGAGGATCACCCGTTTTATGCGCTGAATGAGTTTTTCAGTTGTGAAAGTGCTGCTTTGGAGCGGTATTTTACTTGATGCCTGCTCTTGCCTTGAGTGCATGCTTTTTCTTTCATTTTTAATGACTTGTCTATCTGTGACCATCCAATGTGGTTCACATTATGGACAGAAACAAACATAATAATAATAATAATAATAATTGAACATTCCCAACCATAAAAAGTTGAAGAATAATAATTGATTGTTTGTTATAAACACTAAAACAAAAGTAGAAAGGCCCCTTCAACTAAGAAAGTAACATGATAATTTATTTATATATTAGTGGCAGAAATTATAAAAAAGAGCACACTAAAATAGCTTTCATTTGAACACACTGATACTCTTGCATTACACAGGGAAGAATCAAATCCAAATTTACTCCAACATACCTTCTTTACTAGTTAGTAAGCCTTGGATCTCTCTACTAATTCGCATAAACCGAACAATAACAATAATCAATTGAATTATGAACGTCCTCAAACCATAGATTTCAACTTACCCTCTCAAGCTATATACATGTACATTGGCTCTATCCTGATCTTTCACCACAGGACTCCAAGGATAAACTTCATCTCTTGTACAGCGCCACCAGATTAAAACCTGAGTAGAAAAATTGGTCATGTTCATACTTGAA
The DNA here is from genome assembly GCF_014356525.2 of Nilaparvata lugens. NCBI lineage: Eukaryota > Metazoa > Arthropoda > Insecta > Hemiptera > Delphacidae > Nilaparvata > Nilaparvata lugens. The sequence continues at coordinate 43,965,049 of NC_052508.1, forward strand.
AGATCGAGTTTCATAATGATGATTGTGAACTGCTACTTGGATAGATGAGAAGTAATCATGTGAGAGTGAGACTCATTTGAATTATAACAGGAGCACTGGCGAATAAAATCCGAAAAAGGCAAAAAGCAACCTGATCTGAGTGGTTTTTTCAAATTATTAATTATTTCCACTTAGGTCTATTGCAAAAACTAACTCATTTACAAATAACATAAAAAATTAATATAAACAATAGATCATCAGAAGAAAACAATTAAATAGAAGTTGAATCATTATAAGTTATTTACAAACAGCATAGAATCAGTATTAACATTAAACCTTCGTTGAAAAAAAAGAATTACAAGATACAAAACATTCTGTAAAAAATACAGTGGCGCATGGAAACGGAAAATTTGGAAATAATGTCAATGAATACATTAATAGAAGTAGCATGTTAACAGAAAGGAATGTATTCAGTGTCATTCATGTTTCTCCCTTGGAAATGCCGTAATGTGTGTGTCTTAATGAATAATGTGTGTCGTAATAAAGATGTGAAAAGATGTGCTCCCATTCGACGTTCAATGTAGTTATAGAAATACAAAGTTATAGTAACTTTGAAATATTTATAATAACAGTCTGTTATGATAACAGTGTAGCAAATCTTGAGTATTTGCAGAAATGTGTAGAAAATCTTGAGATTTCGTTTTTAATGGTCTACTCTAGCCCATGAGCTGGTAATTTTGCAGGATATGTAGGGTGCACCTAGCCTTTAAGATATCCCATAGGGAATTGTCCATGACTTATGAATCTGATAATGCTGGCAAAATATCTGTGGCTCAAAATTCATAATATTGAACTGTGTCTGGGCCAAAATTACAATCTATTTTAAATGCAGTTACAGCTATTTAACGTTCGGTGCCAAACCAATGATCTGTAATTGCTGAATGGCAAAGTGTTCACATCAACTGTGCAATATTTCTAACATCTGCCGACTCTACAGTGCTGCCAACAGTAACGTTGAAAACTTCCAGTTTGCCTGAGCCATTCTTTAGAAAAATGTGATAGTAAATTGTGTTTGAGCAATGCGAACAGGGCCAAACGAACCTACCATATCTCCAGCAGTGTTGATGGACAGCTTGCGTTCAAGCCTCCTGCCCGATGGTCCAGCCAGCTCGACTATATGGTGCTTGGCATCCAGCTGACTCCACTTCCGCACCTCCATCTCCGTGTCTTTTCAATGGTGGATAGTCGAGTGTGCTTCCTGCGCTCGGTCTAAACCTTTCATCTGAATTCATCGGACTTACAAAACGTTTTAAAGTGTGAATTATTCTTCAAATTAATTCGTTTGTTCCATTCTTCAGTGTGATTCAATTATTCATCGAGTTCTTCACTCAGTTACTCTGTTAAAATGGATAAACTTTGTCAAAAATTACAACCTCGTGTAAGCTTCAGTTGCCATTTTTCTACAATTGGCTTCACCTCGTGAATCTCAGCTTTCAAGTGCATCATCTCTACCGTTTGGAAATCAAGCCAAAAATTCCACAATTTGAAGATCGGATTATTCGTTTGGAATTCTACTCGCTCCAGCCTACTTTTCCATTGGGGGATTCGCCTGCTGTAGTGGACGTTTCCATGCTTGTCATCGCATGGCCAGATCACTTCATCGCTTGCTGATGTCCTGTTCCTGTTGGTATTGTGGAGTCATTGCCTGTCTGCCTGGCCGCATCTCCTCTTCAAAATTTTATTCAGGTTATGTAAATCGTTCTTTTCAATTTTCATTTACGTATGCATCATTATTGTTTTATTAATGTCTATCTTGACATTCAATTCACTAAGGCCACCGACGCCTATTAATTCATTGGATTTGATAGCTACCCTTGGCTTTACAAGTGATTCATTGAGGCCATTGACGCCTATTTATTGTTTTATTAATGTCTATCTTGACATTCAACTCACTGAGGCCACCGACGCCTATTAATTGATCTATTAATGTCTATCTTGACATTCAATTCACTGAGGCCACTGACGCCTACTTATTGTTTTATTAATGTCTATCTTGACATTCAATTCACTGAGGCCACTGACGCCTACTTATTATTTGATTAATGTCTATCTTGACATGCAATTCACTAAGGCCACCGATGCCTATTAATTCATTGTATTTAACAGTTACCCTTGACTTCACAAGTGATTTTCTGAGGCCACTGACGCCTATATAATTGTATTCAATTGTAGCAATTATTCTTTGGATTTGACAGCTACCCTTGGCTTTACAAGTGATTCATTGAAGGCCACTGTCGCCTATTACTCGTTCTAATTGATGTCTGTCTTGACATTCAATTCATTGAAGGCCACTGTCGCCTATTACTCGTTCTAATGATGTCTGTCTTGACATTCAATTCATTGAAGGCCCATGTCGCCTATATTCAACCTGGACTGTCCTCATTGTATTTATTAGCTACCCTTAGCTCTTAAGTGATATTTTAAGGCCAGTAACGCCTATTAATTGTTTGGTCGAAGTCTATTTTGACATTCAAATCACTGAAGGCCTATGCCGCATATATTTGTATACGTTACTTGCTGAGCATTTTTACAGCTTATTGTCATTTTTAATCAAAAACCCCTTGGGGTTTCAGTGACCGTGTGCCTAATAGTCTAGCTTGACGCCAATGATTAGGTCCCACTCTAGAGTATATTTTATTTCATTGTACTTTGTATGTTTATATTGTTTAATATTAAGCATTCACACACTTGTTTCAAATTTTCAGTACTGGCTGCAACTCAAAGCACGCTGCGACGTGTATGCACCAGCTATCAACTATCTTGTACCTGAGAGACTGAACCGCACTGAACTGGTCACAGACGGCTATTGCGCATTGAGAAAACAACACACGGCAAACTACCACCGCCTTGCGAGCTCGCTACTTGACTCGCCGCACAGCAAGCTTGATACAACTTGCCTCAAACGCACAGGCATGCCTCTCTGCGTACTGGACCAGCGTCCAAGGTTGCTTATTGGCGCAGCAATCGCATGCTACAGTGCACTATCGTGTCATTCACTCAGGTTTTTCTGTTAATTTTTAAGCATGTCTGATCATGAGGAAGATTCACTTCCTGAGCCTTCTGCTCTTTTCAATGCAAGAGACAATTTACACCAGGAAATAGATTGGTTCATAACCAGCTATAACGATTTTGTTGTGGACACTGAAGCCACTTATATCAATTATTGACTGTAAAAAACGAACTAGGTTTACTTAGAATTAAGTATGATAAGATACATCAACAACTATGGAATTCAGAGTTGCAAGCGCAGAACACTTCAACTCATTTTGAGATACTCAATAAGTTTATCTCCATTACCTCTAAGGCAAACGCTGCATTAACTGCTTTTGAAAGCAGACAACGCATCAATGAGGCCACTGCTGGTGCTTCCCAGCGGCCAACATCTCAAAACGCACCTTTGACAAATTTTCAGTTGCCTCAGATTCCGCTTCCACGCTTCAATGGGGAGCTTTCAAAATGGCAAGCATTCTCAAGTGCTTTTACTAATATTATTGGTAATCAAGATAACATTAATGATTCATTGAAATTTTTCTATCTTCGTCAATCACTCAGTGGTGAAGCTCTTGCTAGAGTGGAACACATTGAAGCTGACGAAAATGGTTTTCAGCTTGCATGGAACCTCTTAAGGGAGAGGTATGACAATAAGAGATTAATTGCTGCCAGGCACGTCACGGCAATTGAATCTCCGCCTACCATAAAGCGTAACTGTCCGCAATCATTACGGGCATTCATTGACTTTTGCAAGTCCCACATCACCGCGCTCGAAGCGCTTCAACTTGGAGTCCAAATCAAGGACTTATTGTACATGCACAAAATGTTGTTGCAGTTGGATACTGTTACCGTTCGAGAATGGGAAAAGAGTGTTGGTATAAACGACATTCCCACCATTGATAAATTTTGGAATTTTTTGGAATCACAATGCAAAATCATGGAAGCTGTTGCTTCAAGCTCAGCTAACCATCATCAAGGAAATGTACAGCAAAGTACATCCAACTCGGTTGGTGCTCATAGCAAGCTGAAGTTCAATCAAAGTCAATCAAATGTTCAAGCTAGGATGCAGGTTACTACCTCTTCTATGTCACCTTGTAGTTTTTGTAATTCTGTTGGTCATTTTCCAAATCGTTGTAATGAATTATTGAAGTTACAGGTTACTGATCGTTGGAATGCTGTCCGTGACAAAAGGTTATGTTATAATTGCCTCAAGCCTTTCGCACCCAATCATGTTTGTTCGGACAAATCGTGTACACTTTGTGGCAAGAGTCACCACACTGTTCTTCATAGGTCGTATCCTCAATCACGGGACACCCAGCCTACTTCTAAGGATAAGGTAACTTCAAATCTTATTCATTCTCAATCTTTTGCTCCCTCCAAGGGTAAGAATGCTGTTTTGAATTCCGTCATGGTTCAGAATGCAGAAACAACTAAGCAAGCTGTTTCTCATGCTGAACAGCCTCAGAAGAACTCTCATGTCACGATGAGCTCTACTTCGTCACTGTGTCTGCAACAGCAATCAACTGTCGCCTTGTTACCTACTGCTGAAGTTTTGGTTCAAACTTCTAGTGGGGAATTTATTAAAGCAACCGCGCTTTTAGACTCTTGCTCTGATTGTAATTTGATGTCAACTAGGTTGGCTGAAAAATTGTCACTTGTTACCTTGTATTCTGACACTTTGATTCATAGTGTAGGTGAGAATAAGACCAAATCATCTATTTCTCATTCAGTTTGCTTGTCTTCATCTGATCGTTCGTGGTCGGTTGAAGAAAATTGTATTGTAGTTGATAGCATATCATCTAATGTTCCTAGTGTGAACATTGATCTTTCCAAAATTTCAATTCCTGTTGAACTCAAATTAGCAGATCCATTGTTTGATCAGCCTAAGCCTGTAGATCTGTTACTTGGTGCTGGCATATTTGCATCTGTTCTTCAGCCTGGTAAATTGTATCTAGCTCAAAACGCTCCCATCCTTCAGAAAACCAGTCTAAGTTTGGTCATATTTGGTTCTTGTAAAATCATTCGTCCTATTGCGGCACCTTGTTCGTGCCTCCCTGCTTCGCCTGTGGCCACTCCCCGTAAGGTCATATCGAATTTTCTAACTTCAAATGATGTCTCGCATCAGCTAGAGAAATTTTGGAAGCTGGAAGAAATCTCTCCTCTACTTCCTCCCTCACCTGAGGTTTTGAAACTTGAGAAGCACTACACAACCACTACCACGCGTCTTGAAGACGGACGGTTTATGGTCACTCTTCCCAAAAAGGATAATTTCCACTCATTGGGTCATTCCTGATTTCAAGCATTGAACCGATTTCATTCATTAGAAAAACGTTATCATCAATGTTGAGTTAAAAACTCAATACACAGCTTTCATGGAAGAATACCAACAGTTGAATCACATGTCACCAGTGCCTCCAGCACCGGATAATGAAAAATGCTACTTCATTCCTCATCACCCGGTTTTAAACCTGATTCGACCACTACAAAATTACGTGTAGTATTTGACACTTCTGCTAAGTCTACCACTGGAACATCGCTTAATGAAGTATTGTATGTTGGTCATACAGTTCAGCCTGAACTGTTCGATATAGTTCTGCGCTTTCGCACATATCAAATAGCCTTCATTGCGGACATTACTAAAATGTACCGTCAAATCTTAGTCCATCCCTCTGACCGCAACCTTCAGAGAATATTTTGGAGATCTGATGCTACTCTACCCATTCAAGAATTCACCTTGAATACTGTAAGTTACGGCACTTCGCCGGCAGCTTTCTTAGCTACTCGTATGCTTCATCATTTGGCGATCTTGATACGGCACCCAACTCTGCTGTAGCTAATGTCATTAAAAATCACTTTTACGTTGATGACCTTATTTCTGGTTCTTCTTCGGTTTCAGAAGCTAAGCATTTAGTTCAACAATTGATCAGCACATTGGCTCAGGGTGGTTTCGAGCTTAGGAAATGGTTGTCCAACTCGCCTGAAGTTCTCGCTACTATTCCTTCTGATCTGCTGAGCAAACACTTCCAAACCGTTGTCTGATTTCAATGATAGTGTGGTCAAGGCACTAGGCCTCATTTGGAACTCCACTCTAGACGTCTTGACTATTTCCTCTAATGTTGCTGATGTATTGCATAAAACATCTTTCACTAAAAGAGAGCTTCTCTCTTGCATTTCAAGCATATTCGATCCATTAGGTTTGATTTCTCCTGTGGTCATTTTACCCAAAACACTTTTTCAAAAACTCTGGTTATTAAAGATTGATTGGGATCAAAAAATTCCGCAAGATCTGTTGGAAACTTGGTTGAAAATTCTGCATGAATTGCCGAACATTGTTAACCTTAAAATATATTATTTCAGTTGCTTTTTGTTTTCATTGAATAGCCAATGGTTGTCAACCTTTTTCATGGACTGTACCCATAGTGGAAAGTTCTAATTTTGCATATGAACTAAATGCTGTTAGGCAAGCCGTCTAGCGGGAGATTGGGGAAGAGGGAGTAATTTGAAAATTCAATGAATTTCTCTCATTATAAACTTATAAGAGCAAAACTAAAATCGTAAATCGATTTTGAAATAATCTTCATGACCTTTTAGAAGAAACTTTGTGGCTGAATCTGCTAATCAATTCCGACCGTGTTGATAAACTTGAAACGCAAAAAATGCTGTTGATTTTATCATTTTTATTCATAGTTCACTTGGACGCACGGTACGATTCAATCACTTGAAAATATCAAGAGATTGAAGATATTCTCCTCATATTCACGATCTCGGTAGTTCTAAGATGGAAAACAGTAGTTGAAGATAAATATTTAAGGTAACTGAGCTCCTATAGGATAAAATTTAGAACCAATCATGAGTTTCTATGATGTATGATCCTCGTTTAAGAGACTCTTGATTAACAGTGGAATTGCAAAAAAATGGTAAAACTTTAATCGTCACTTTTTCAATCGGTTGCAACTTTCTAATGGTATTGAAATCGAAAGTATTGTTGATTGGAGTGAGAAGAGGAGGAAATTCCTCACATCCTTGACTAGATTTTGATTTTATATCTGAATTATTTCATAAGATATGCAGCATTGAATAAATAATTGTCATTATTTTGTGTATGGAATATGGGTTGAAGTACAGTGTACACTCAACAAAAAATTTCCCATTTCTCTTGGGAACTTGACTCATGATATATGATTTCCAACTACCTTCACAAGCCGAAAAGAAAGAGCGTACGGGAAGATCCGAAAATTGTATCAAAAGTTATGAATGAAATTTCGATCCTTGAGGTGTCCTGAAAATCTTTGAGATAGAGCGTTCTACCTGTTCTCAGATTGTAGAGCACAAAATTACGCCTAGTAGGATGTTGAATTATACATTTTTGAATTGTGACAATCGGAAGATATTGTTGATTAAATACTATAAGATTTATCAAAATTGATTTTTCCATGAAATTCTACTCGTTTTGGAAAAACTGTAGGATAGAACTGATTGAAGTTAGAGAGGTCTGAATGATTTCATTTTATTCTGAATTTTATGTACAGTAAAAAGGAGAGAGACGATTTTTTTTGTCCATGACTGGATTTGATTGTAATAGCTCAGAACTGGAGAATGAACCAGACATATTAGGTATTTGGGCCACTCTGTACAAGAAAATTTTGCATGCGAAAATTGGTTCTGGACTTCTCTTATGCATACAAACCCTAAAAAATCAGAACTACAATGAATATAAAATATTGCCTCTTTTTCATGTCTAAATTGACTGGACTAATTATAATGTTATAACGTGAGTCTATCTTCTATAGAAGGTGGCGACAGGCGCGGATCGCCCCGATCCCCCCCCCCCACCTATTTCACAAGTGGTGTTTGAAAAAACTACAGTTACTATATAGTTCAGTCACTATAGACATCAAAAGGGGCTGTGCTTGCATTTTATATTGTAGATCTGAATTATCAAATTTGGATACATGAGAGAAGTCCAATTTTGTCAATTTTTGTCCAATTTTTGCAAACATATTCATGATTATGTGCGGCTGTATGTTATTATACACATGCATGTTATAGATTTTTGTGTTGAAAAATTAGAGTTGGGTAGGTTATGGGGTTTATAGTTTTTGGTTTGGCCAAAGACCGTTCAAGTCAGAAGGAAGCTTTTCCATCACGGGCCAAGCGTAGTGATAGAGTATGTGCATATTTTTTGTAAATATTGTTGTTTACTGATGTTTTTCACTTAGTTTCATCTTTATATTTTCATATTTCAAATAAGTGATTTAATATTCATCGTGATATAGGTATTACAGTATGTTTTTTCATCTTACAAATCGTACCAGATAGAATAGAACATTCATGATTGTGTGCGGCTGTGTGGGCGTTATGGTCATGCATGTTGATGTTACAGATTTTTGTGTTGAAAAATTAGAGTTGGGTAGCTTAGGGGGTTAGGTTTTTGTTTGGAATTGCAATATGCTGGAATGGGTTGGAGACCAGATTGAGGTATATTTATTGAATGAGCGAAGCGAATTCGAGTTTCAAGTCAATCAGCGTTCGTCCATTTGTAAGATTTTTTATCTTTCCAATCGTGCTTCTAAGCTCAAAAGTGTAGAGAACTTATATTTCTCAGCGTTCTCCACCGATCCTATTGCATATATCATCATACTCTAAATCCAATTTGTATGTGTGTTTGTGTGTGAATAGGCAGACGTGTGTGAGTATAAATTTAATGTTAGTGAGTGTAGCGAGTTCTACTGTTCTCCAAACTAATAGTTATGAAACATTTCATAACCATATAAAGTAGAATACCCGTTTCCTGATTTTATGATACAATGGTAATTAAAAGATTTACTGTTATCTTCAAGGATTATAAATAGTTTTCCAAACGAAAATTGTATAATAAAGTGATTGACCATGTCACCTCAATTTAATTAATTGATTATAAATAATTTAGTAAATTAGGTGTGAATTAATTAATTAATAATTTAATTAATTGAGCACCTCCGCTCTGTAATTGGCGCTTGTGCGAGTGTGCAGGACAAGTTTTGTAGGATAACTGCAGTGAACCATAATAACACGATTACAAACGCATCCACTCCTAGTAGGCCTAGACAATAAAATTTTTAGCACCTGGAATTAGGGATATTTTATTTTTCAATTATATCACCTTCTGCTTCTCATACTGAGTCTAAAAGAATAGTTTTATCCACCTAATACGAAATTTAAGTTTTATATTGTTTATCGTATTGTATGTTGACATTCCAATCCGGTCTCAACTGCAACGGACAAATAATGAGCTGTCTTTGTTTAAAATGAATGAATTGCCTTTCGTGACAGCTATTCTTTGTAAACTACCTTTGAACAGTTGCTCTAGTGAGCCAGGGTGTCAATTTGTAGATTGTAGATTCCAACCAGTTTGACACACGCACATCTGCCAACGCCCTTCTTGCAGAAAGGTGTTGCTGAAGCCTACGTGAACAATAGTATTTCAAAACATTGTTATTCGAGGAGCTATTCGCAAGTAATTGTCAATAAGGGCCTGTCTATTATAAACTGTAGGATATTGAACAAACTAATAATACGAACCTCTCTATAACAAACCTCCACCTAACGAAATCCTCTACACAACGAATTTTTACCTGGTCCCATGACATTTTAGAGTTTTTGCTGCTTATTTACCTCTATTTAACGAATTTCGGACCTCTCAGCAACAAAGTTTTCTCTTGACTTCCACATACAAAGTGCAGTATGTATAGGAAGCAGACGGTCATTTTCAAGGAATTCTTTAGTTTCAGCAGAAAGGTCAATAGACTTTCAGACTGTCAATAATGGCAATTCAGGTAGGAAGAAGATAGGGTGGTAGACAGTCAATAGAGGGTGAAACACATGTCGGAAATTGAATTCCAAGAGCTTGTCATTATTGTAGACCAGGCAGGTGAACGACTGGACTTTCCATTCTCGCTTTTGTCACACATTCACAATTCTTTGAACTGACTATGATGATGATGATGATGATGACTGTGACGAACCTGAGGAAAAGAATCCGCCAGATCAAGAAGTTCTAGAGGCTTTCAAAATTATCAGGCGAGGATTAAAACTGAAAAATAGTGTACCAGACATGTCCGACTGTTTGAATAGATGTGAGTCGTTTATCGAACATGATGTTTTATTCAAATGCAAAATCCAACCGATATTACTCACTTTTGCAAATATAAAACAAAAAAAAAATAGGAAATTTGAGTTATTATAGACTAATATTTATAGTGTGGTTAACCATATTTTGCGTTCCATCTAATAGTAGTGTAAAAAGTTGAAAAATATTGCTACAGAGTATGTACTTTGATTAAGCTCTACTAATAGTACAAATCAAGCTTTCTGGAATAAATTGGTGAGTTTACTTATTAGATTCTACAAATATTAAAGAAACATGTTTTTTCAACAGCATAAATTTTAATTTTTTATATTAATATTGGCCTAATAGGTACCCTACCTACGTTTGCGATGATATGTTTTATGTACCATATTCATTTATTTACCGCCGTGATACGATATAAGATCCATAGGATCGTGGCAGTTTTCTTGACAGAACCTCTCAATAACGAATACCTCTCAGCAGCGAATTTTTCACGGGATAATCGAGTTCGTTATACAGAGGTTCAACTGTATTTTCATTTTCATAGTATTGCTTTTCGTAACATTGAAGGACTGATGAATTTCGAAGTATTTTCTATTCTTGTTGGGAATATAGATGTTATTGTGGAATGTTGAATATTATTGTTTAACTTTGGGCTCATTATATTCTATTGGTATTCATTGTAAATTAAGCTTAGTAAATATATTTTGTTCATTTATAGTGGTTTTGTATAGACTAATTGAGAAGCTTAATTCCAAAAGGTACTAAATCCATTTTTTTCTCAAATTCACTTTTTGGCCATACTAAATACTTTGTTATCGTTTCCATCGATTTCTGCAGTTTGTTTTGTGCCAAAACATACTTTAACACATAGAAATTGATGTTGAAAATTCAGTTTCATGGCATAATGTACTATATCCCTGAACTGATCAGTTACAAAAGGTACTATATCCTTCATAGTTTCAAAAGATACTATATCCAATGCTTCTTGTTTACCAGCTGTATGGAATCATTCCAAAACGTACTATATCCCATCTGTTCATGTTTTGATATCAACAGACCATCCTTGAGAAAATAAGAATTCATTATTAAATATTAATTGAATGAAAAATACTAAGTTCTTCATAAAACTCGCAGCAAATGTTTTTTTAAGCATTTGAACCTACGACCCAGGGACATCATAACAATAGTGTTTGATCTTATGCAAAACCAACCACTACCAAAAACTCAGATAACTGAAGCCTACTATTCCCGGCAGTTATGGTATTATACGTTTGGAATCATTATTCATGACTTGGAGGCATCACTAAAAAAAGAAAATGTTCATTTCTATAGTTGGTTGGAGAGTGAATATGGGAGAGGTAGTAATCAGATAGTCTCCTGTCTATCTCATTTTTTGAATAGGGTTTTACCCATCATTGTTGAAGCACCTCTCAATAGACACATTGAAACTTTGCATGTGTTTTGTGACTCTTGCACGGGCCAAAATAAAAACTATGCTATGCTTTTCATGCTCACAAAATATTGTTCAAAGCAAGGAATCAACTTGGAGTGGGTATTTCCGGTTCGAGGCCATTCCTATTTACCCGCTGATAGAGCATTTGGGTTGGCTGAGAAACAACTGAGGAAGAAACTACAAATCATTGATCCTGAAGACTACAATGAAATACTATCATCAGTGGGAACTCTGCATGCATCAAATACAGTATTAATTTAAAATTGGAATGAAGCTGTCAAACCATTCCTGAAGGTTAATAAGGGTTTCAATATCACTGATGCTAAAGTGATTACATTTGACCATACTACTCCAAGATTTATAACAGTGCGGCAGTTTTACACGGAAGGAACAGGTACGGTACTCAACACAATATTTTCAAAAAGAATAGAAATGTTTCAAACATTGTGCTACCATTACGACGAGTCAAGAAAGCCAATCACATGGCACCTCCAAAAAAGAAGATGTGCGAAACCTTTTACAGAAGATTGGAATCAACTGGGAAGAGCATCCATTCTACAAAGAGTGTTTAAGTGAAGAAGCTGTAACTGTAAATGAAAACAATGATTTCTACTATGAAGACCTATTTTAATAGGCTTATTATTCAGACATGCATTTCCATCAAGATTTAAGACTTTTGCACTTCTCAAAAAGGTACAGCAGCTGTTTTCAAGTACTTATTCAGAAATATATTGAACTTTATTAGTTAATCTTAACATTTTAAAACTACTTCAGACTTTTGAATGGCATATTTCATGACTTTCAATAAAACAAGAATACTTTATTTGCTCTCATATCATTCTACAATTCCATAACATACTATATCCAATCCATTCATTCCCAAAATGTACTATATCCATCAATTGAGGCAAAATGTACTATATCCATGACTCCTGTAATTTTTGAAATATTTTGGGAAAAGTTGCAATAATTGGATCAACATAAATTTATTACCAAAAAAATACATAAAAAATACTGATTGCATTGAAATTGGAAATAAATCAAATGATACGTGAAATAATAAATGAGATGTTTTTCTCTGTTTGTGAAAAATTTTCCAAAGTGGATATAGTACCTTTTGGAACTAGGCTTCTCAATTATTGAACTAGCATGAGTTTCAACTTTTGACTTACTGAAGGACAAAGTCGTTGTCCGTCTGTTTGTATGTTCTACAATAACTTTAGAAAGAATTGATCAATCTTCTCAAATTATGAACTCGTATTCTCCGAACCCTTTTACAGGTCAAGTTCGTTGGACAACAAATTTATTCACTCTTTCGCCCTTTTTCAGGATATAAAAATAACATTGAAAGTGCATAAGAAAAAAATTGTTATGATCTATCATTTGGTCAGCTGAAGAATTCTTTGCATGCAATTACTACAGTTTTTCCATTCATTTATTCGTAACATCATCTGAGGTTATTTGGGAGCAAGTTAGTAGACTGTCTACTAAAGTTGATTTGGGAGCTATCACACACGCTGACATATGATTTTAGCTGGTTCTTTATACTTTACAACTTTTGTATCAACAAAATGATATGGGTTGATATAATTATCAATTTGCGGTTTTGGCTATTTATTTTCTCTTGGAACTATGTATCGAAATCATGTATCAAACGTTAAAAAAATGATTTTGGATCCATATGAGTGTCAAAGATGTTGAAGCGACAGAGTAATATTTTTAGAGTAATTTTCATTTCAAATAACATTCCCAATGGAAACTGCTGTCAAATTATTATTGTAAGAGAAATATTTAGCAGCTTTATTAATTTTCATAAACTCTGTATAATCAAAAGTTGAGGGTTTTAAGATTACAATGCAAAACAGTTCTTGAGCGAGTTCTCTGAACCACGGGGGTCACAAGTTCATACAGATAGAAAAAAGATAAATTCTTTAACCGTATATTATCATAATATGCTAGAATAGTATCAGTAGTTATTAGTAATTTTTCATATAGTGATAGCTAATAGTAGGTTATAGTAATTGCAAAAATAATAGACTATTTATTATTTGATATAGCCTATTACTAAATAAGTTTCATAGAATGTGTAAATTATTTATTATGCAGATTTTATATAATTTGCATTCGTCAATTCCATTTAATTAAATTGAATTTTAATTCTGGGATATATTATATCACACACTGTCAACAAATTTATTACTTTATATTTCTTTACTTTGAAATATATTATTGAAAGGAAATAAATTATGGAGGTTTCTGTTTTCTTCGTGATCTATTCATTATTTGAGTTTATGATTTTGTACTCAGAAATAAATATGGCTGTCTAGCAAGTAGTCAAATAGAAAAAAGCATGAAATATTTTTTTCTGTATACCCAGTTTCCAGTAAGTTACAATTAATCCAGAAGATATAAAGAATAATTTTATTTGACTTTAATTTTTATTAATGGACTAATCATATGAATAGATGGTATGGTGATTTAATAATAAATTATTTGATTTGAAGTTTCACTTTGAATTGAAAAAAAAAGTATAACAATAATTGATGGAGCCTCAATTTAATCATTGATAAAAATTATTCTGGAAGGATCTCATTATCAGATTATTTGTCAATGTGTAATAGAATCAACTCATTCATTTATTTATTTATGCATTCATAGAAATAAAATAATTCCAAACTTATTATGAATTACCTATATTGGAAAAGGAACAACAGCTTTTATGTTGATATCAGTAGCATGAGATAATACTGAGAGGGAAATTATGGAGTACTGTAGTATCACACAGAAAATATATTTTCCTTTCTCCTCTCTGAGAAGTTACTGTACTAGTGTGTGCTTCATAGAATTGAAAAGACAGCAGAGCAGAGCAAGCCGATCATCTACTAGTAATATTGGATAATTGCCAATCGTGACTTGTTTTTATTTTGTTGAATGTGGATGTAGAATGACAATAGCAGAGCAAGGGGAGGAGGTGACAGAGTACTACAACTGTTGGTGGGGGATTTCTGAATTAGCGGGGAAGGCCTGTCGATGGTACTGATCTCTCGTAGCGAATTGAAGAACTAACTGTTAGTCACCCACTTTACCCCCCTCCACACCCACTCAACACTGCTGGTCACCCATTTAGCGAAACATTAGATGAGTTCTCTGTCCTGTTCTCTGTGGTGTTATCAAAGGACTCTGATGCCTCGCTTGAGTTGCATGGCTTCGCCGATGCTAGTCTCACTGCTTACGGCGCCTGTATTTACGTCAGAAGCACCTCTCTCGGTAGCAGTCAAACTAGGTTGCTCACTTCCAAGTCCCGCATTGCCTCTTTGAACCCAGTTCTCTCTGTTCCCAGATTAGAACTACAGGCAGCTCTGCTACTTTCACGTCTTGTGAATAAGGTTTTAAAGGCTTCAAATCTTACTTTTTCTAATGTGTATTTGTGGACTGACTCGAAAACAGTCTGTGACTGGTTAAGAGCCCCTCCCGATCGTTCTAATATTTTTGTAGCTGTACGCATTTCTGAAATTCAGAATTCAACGTTTAACTTTCATTGGAATCATGTTCGTACTAGTAACAATCCTGCTGATTTGATATCTCGAGGTTGCACACCCAATCAACTGGCCGCTAGTCATCTGTGGTGGAATGGTCCTTCATGGCTATCTATGCCGAATAGTTCTTGGGATTCTTTCTCTAGCAATGTTGCTATTTCTCAATCAGTTCAGGTATTAGCTACTACCTCGTCTCGTAATGATGTTATTTCAGATATAATCAATAGTTGCTCCACCTATCACAAAATCGTTCATACAACAGCATATGTTCTATGGTTCATTCATAATTGTAAAAAACAAAATTCCGTCACTCCGCGTTTTGGTCAATTAACTATCTCTGAAATTTCAGAAGCTGAAAATTGTATCTTCAAATCTATTCAAGAAGAAGCTTTCTCTGCCGAACTTAAAGCATTGCGTCAAAATCAGGAGCTATTGCCTAATAGTTCTATTAAAGCCTTGTCACCATTCGTTCATTCAGATTCTCTGCTCAGAGTTGGTGGACGTTTGCAAAATGCAAATGCTTCCTTGATTACAAACATCAAATATTGTTGCCCAGCAATCACAAATTCACTCGTGCATTGATTGTTGCTCACCATCGTCGTCTAAGTCATGCTGGTGTGCAGGCCACCATGGCCAGTGTAAGACAACGATTTTGGTTCCCTCCACCCGTCGCACCATCAAAAGTGTATTGCGGCATTGCATATTGTGTTTTTGCTTTTCGGCTCTTCGTTCTGAGCAAATCATGGGTAGTTTACCAGCGGCCCGCATTCAGGCTAATGCTCACTTTCATAATTGTGGTTTGGATTACGCCGGTCCTATTTCCATCTGTGTAGGCGGCCCCAAATCTCATACTTTTTCTCCACCACTCTTCAGAAAAAAGACCCACTCCTCAACCACTCTTCAGAAAAAAGGCAAATGGTTAAACAATTATGAAAATTTGAAGGTCGGTACGGTTGTCATCTTGAAGGATCCTGGTTCCGCGCAGTCCACTTGGAAGCTGGCGCGCATTACTGAAGTTCATCCCGGTAAGGACGACAAGGTTCGTGTTGTCACTGTTCTCACTCCCTCTGGCACTTTTAAGAGAGCTATTTCGAGTTTAGCACCTCTTCCCATTGATGAGGATTCTAGTTAATCCCCTTGCTCTTATGGTTCATGTTGTATTTTCAGGTTTCATTGTTTCTTCCCCCTGGTTCTCACATGGGGCCCAGGTATCAATTTCCAATTGCCTTGCCAGATTTTACATATTTCTTATTTTTTCTTATTGTGCCATACCCCCATATGGCACAAGGGGCCCAGTTTATGTAAAATCTGACAAAGCATTTATTGGAACGGTTCCACTTGTTACTCGTTCCGCTACTACATAGACATCATGTCGTCATTTTGTCTGTCTGCGCTGACCAGTGACGTCACAGTCGGTTTGCGGTACTGCTTTAGTCAAGTTGGTTTTCTATACTTTTATTCATACTTTTTCGTCGGATTATTTGCTGTTGCAATTTTAATATTTGTACTATTCGATTTTTTACAATTTAATCTTGTCTTTAGGCATCTTACCTTTTTAGTTATTTGTTACTTTTTCACCATTCGGTTGCGAGCGCTTTGCCTACGTTTCTAACACATCCGGCAGCTTGCCTTTTTCATTGTAGCTGGCATCGTCTCCGTGTCTTTTCAATGGTGGATAGTCGAGTGTGCTTCCTGCGCTCGGTCTAAACCTTTCATCTGAATTCATCGGACTTACAAAACGTTTTTAAAGTGTGAATTATTCTTCAAATTAATTCGTTTGTTCCATTCTTCAGTGTGATTCAATTATTCATCGAGTTCTTCACTCAGTTACTCTGTTAAAATTGGATAAACTTTGTCAAAAATTACAACCTCGTGTAAGCTTCAGTTGCCATTTTTCTACAATTGGCTTCACCTCGTGAATCTCAGCTTTCAAGTGCATCATCTCTACCGTTTGGAAATCAAGCCAAAAATTCCACAATTTGAAGATCGGATTATTTGTTTGGAATTCTACTCGCTCCAGCCTACTTTTCCATTGGGGGATTCGCCTGCTGTAGTGGACGTTTCCATGCTTGTCATCGCATGGCCAGATCACTTCATCGCTTGCTGATGTCCTGTTCCTGTTGGTATTGCGGAGTCATTGCCTGTCTGCCTGCCGCATCTCCTCTTCAAAATTTTATTCAGGTTATGTAAATCGTTCTTTTCAATTTTCATTTACGTATGCATCATTATTGTTTTATTAATGTCTATCTTGACATTCAATTCACTAAGGCCACCGACGCCTATTAATTCATTGGATTTGATAGCTACCCTTGGCTTTACAAGTGATTCATTGAGGCCATTGACGCCTATTTATTGTTTTATTAATGTCTATCTTGACATTCAACTCACTGAGGCCACCGACGCCTATTAATTGATCTATTAATGTCTATCTTGACATTCAATTCACTGAGGCCACTGACGCCTACTTATTGTTTTATTAATGTCTATCTTGACATTCAATTCACTGAGGCCACTGACGCCTACTTATTATTTGATTAATGTCTATCTTGACATGCAATTCACTAAGGCCACCGACGCCTATTAATTCATTGTATTTAACAGTTACCCTTGACTTCACAAGTGATTTTCTGAGGCCACTGACGCCTATATAATTGTATTCAATTGTAGCAATTATTCTTTGGATTTGACAGCTACCCTTGGCTTTACAAGTGATTCATTGAAGGCCACTGTCGCCTATTACTCGTTCTAATTGATGTCTGTCTTGACATTCAATTCATTGAAGGCCACTGTCGCCTATTACTCGTTCTAATTGATGTCTGTCTTGACATTCAATTCATTGAAGGCCCATGTCGCCTATATTCAACCTGGACTGTCCTCATTGTATTTATTAGCTACCCTTAGCTCTTAAGTGATATTTTAAGGCCAGTAACGCCTATTAATTGTTTGGTCGAAGTCTATTTTGACATTCAAATCACTGAAGGCCTATGCCGCATATATTTGTATACGTTACTTGCTGAGCATTTTTACAGCTTATTGTCATTTTTAATCATTATTATTGTACCTTAGTAATAACTTTCATTATAGCACTCGATTTATATTCATTTCAGGCATCATTATTACTACCTTTGCATTTATTGTCAGACTTCAATGGTCATTAATGTCATTGACCTAATTTCTTTTAAATTTTGTAGTTCTCTACATTATTTCACATGTTGTAATTTTTCCAAGATTTGACTCATTGTTTTTGTATGTGGCCATCTGCCTATTATTATTCAAAGATTCAAAGACTTAACCTACTTACAATTGTTTTTGTATGTGGCCATCTGCCTATTATTATTTTATTGATCTCAAGATATTTGATTCAATGTTTGTATGTGGCCACCTGCCTATCATTATTTATTGATCCCAAGATACTTGACACAATTGTTTTTGTATGGCCATCTGCCTACTATTATCATATTATTATTATAAATCTTATATTGTTGATTCATTTAGTCTTTTATTGGCGTACTTACCACACTTCAAGCTATCAGTATTTTTATGTACAGAATTCAAAGATTTATTTGTAGGTATTTATACCAACTATCATCCACAGTCCACTGCCCTGCCCTTGGATTCTGTCAATATTGTAAGTATATTGAATAAGTAGAACATGTTGCTTTATTCAATATATTGTAGTAATGGATTAGGAAATGATTTAAATGTAACGAATTAATGAACAATATTATATAACGAGATATGGTGATATGGAGTAGAATTTTAAGCCATATTATAGCACTCGTATATAGTAAGACTAAGACACTACTCACACTACCGCGACTCAAATCGTACGATTCCAGTCACGAGTAACAGTTTTTCAGACCTTTACTGATTCAATATTGTTCAATTATAGGCTTTTTTTCAAGCAATTTTATAATGACATAAAATAAAAAATTTTACACCTTTTTCAACAAATTTAAACGTTTTCACGTTCATATTCACGCTACTACACTTAAAATCCTAATCTCACTTCTCGTACGCAATTTTATAATGACATAAAATAAAAAATTTTACACCTTTTTCAACAATTTTAAACGTTTTCACGTTCATATTCACGCTACTACACTTAAAATCCTAACCTCACTTCTCGTACATATAGGATACTTGGCGACTCGACATGCAGGTCGCCAAGCGACGTGAGACTTGAGTATCCTAGATGTTAAAAATTGAGACTAAGTTTTGAAGTGAAATAGCGTGAATATAAACGAGAGCACGCTAAAATTTGTTGGAAAAGTGGTAGAATTTCCTATTTTATACCATTTAAAAAATTGATAAGGATAAGCCTATAATTCAAGTCAAGCCTATATTTTGAATAAGTCAAGTTGAAAGGTCCAAAATAAAGGTACTTGCGACTGGAGCCGTACGATTTGAGTCGCGGTAGTGTGAGTAGAGCCTTAATGATCATGAGACAGACTATCTAGTAATGGGAAGAATTTCAAGTTGATGCTCATAGCAAAATATTGCAATTAAATAGCTCTATTAAATACAAATGGGATGTACTTATTTAATAATAATTGATAAATTATTGCTAGTACAATAATTCAAATACCTAGGTGAATATGTTATCAATGCAATAAATATTGAATGACCTAGCTGGCGGTGGTCTAGTATCAGAGTTCTCATGGTCACACCTGATCAATTTCAGAATTTCTGATCTGATTTAACTACTGCTTTTAGGCAGGCGAAATGTGTATAAACTTTTATGATATCAATCAATCCATGAAATGATTGAAGACTACTACAGCATCCTCTAGTAAATGTTTTTTATCCTCTATTAACTACCTACCATTGGAGCTTTTAATGGAGCTCTAAACCAATTTCATTTTTATTTATCACATAAAAACAATTCAAATTAGAATTTCTGTTTGAAATTTGCACCCAAAAAACGTTTAGCTAAGATTTCTAAAACGTTGCTAAAACATTCTTACTATACTACTTTTATCTACTGTACAGCAGATAAATGTAATAAAACATTTGAGTTTATTCTATTGGTTCTCACCTAGTTTTCTTAGTGCTAATGAAGTAATAATAATGGAGCTGTAACAGTGATGTAGTGTTACAGATGAAATTATCTCATCAGAAAGCATCAATAAGATTAGTTCTTACCGTCAGCCACATATTCTGACTGAAGTTTGCCGACCATGTACTTGTCGAATGTAATTTCTCTTACATCGCCGCTGAGAGGGTTCAAAATTATGTTGGCAAGGAGACCAGTATTGAACATAAGTTGCAATGTTGAACAGTCGCGCCATTCCTTATACACAACTCTTAAAGTATCCAGATATTCCTGTTACCAAAAGAATATTGTATGAAATTTGATGTTTTAGAAACAAATAAGTGATTCAATTGTAAGGAAGAAAAAGAACTATGATAACAAAAGAGAACAGAATAACTAGAGCTTTAATTAATTGGTATCTTTCGGTTTTACATGATTGAATATGATAAATATTAATTTTTCTCTATTCCAAAAAGGTAAAATATAAATATAGCCTATATATATATAGAAATATATATATATATATATAGGTTAATAAAATAAAACCTATATATATAAACACATATATATATATCATATATTTTCATACATACATCATATATACATATACATACATCATATATACATATACATACATCATATATATATATATATAATATATATATATAAACACAATATTAAAATGAAGTTAATGAGGAAGCTACTCGCTTGCTGCTGAAGATACAATCTTTGTGGTTATGGAAAATATAAAAAGAAAACACAAAAAGGATAAAACCTACCTTTTGAAGATGGCTTCCCCCTTTGGCATTCACTGGTTGAAAACACAACATTAATTATTAATTTAAAAAAATCAAAATAACTGATCTAATGAAATGGGTTCAGATACCGTCTTATTCTATAATACAATTCTCTTATACTGCCCGAACTGCAACAGAAAAACTGTATTATAAAACAAGAGCAAAATCTATCCCTTTCACCAGAACAGCCGGACTTTTCCCTCAAAAGCTAAATTTTGGGTATTAATATAAACTCAGTCAATGCCAAACATGAAAGACATTTCAAGTACATATTTTCATCTGTCACACATGCAGCACATTTGTTATTAGAAACAGAGAGAAGCTAACGTTAATATTGACAACAAATAAAATAAACAATCTTTCTGTCGATGACAAAGATTTTTCAAAGACAAGATACTGTTCATTGAACTTTTAATTTAAAAGCTTTAAAATCCTGATCAATATGAGATAAATATATGATTCATTATGTCCCATATGACCAGGTGACACAATTTACCTAATTAACTTGATTAAATACCTCAATCATGATTAGAATAACATTAATTTAAAGAAAGTGATATAATAAAAATTATAGACTGATTAGAAAACCTGTAATCAGTATAGTGGAAACTCAAATTTAGAACTGAATCTTCAATCAAGACTATCACCCAATGAACTTATGCAATAAAGTATTTATAGTAAATCGAGCTTCTAGTAATCGATTAAGCAAATCAAGTCAAGATTTCTTTAGGTAAAATAAAGTGAATGGAACATGACCAAAAAGGCACCATGTTATCTATAATAATAGTGGTTTATTATACGCGAAAGAACTTGACAGATTTATTAACTGGTGTGTTTTAAAAGAATTACATCATTAAAAAGAATATTATGAGTGAATCAGATTGAAAAATGCAATTAATATTATGCAATATTAAAATTATGCACACATTAAAATAATTGGAGTAGGACCAACAAGTACAATCCAAAACTTACCCCCCCCCCTGATCGCAGATTGTGAACAAAGAATAATACTCATTATAAAGCAAGTCATACAACATTAGAAGATTTCAATAAGACAAGATAAGTGAGCACAGTATAATATTTTCAAATTCTATAAAGCAAAATTTTAATAGGCTCTCTACTCCTTAATTCCTCGAAACCCTCAGAAAAACACTCCAAAACAGCAATTTTTTTTAGTAAACGTTTCAACTTTCTTCTACTGTAACTATGCAATTGCAAAATAATTTATATCTTAAAACTTTGTATATTTACCTCAAATTCCTTTAATGAGTCTTTAAGACGTACTGGCCGTTTGTTTCCTGGACTCCAAAGAGCATTTCTGTTTTCTGTATAACTTTTTTTACCAGCAAACAGTATATTGTCGGTACTACTCTTTTTATCGTGATACCTGAAAACACACCAAAGTTTTTCTTCAATTGATAGACCTATAATAAAATACAATTTATTGTAATATGCTACCCTATATAATAAAAATATCCCATTTAAGCTTTTATTTAATAAAGTTTCTATTCTAATATATTCTATATAATAGATCATTGTAAGATCTCAAAGTCCATCCACAATCATTGTCCATGTGAAACATAAAAAATGAAGAGCATATTATCTCCGGTTATTATAAATGGCAGATTCAGGATTGAGTCAAGTGTGGGCTTAGAGGGACTGTGGTTTAACTCCTACAATTCTTACATTGATAATATTTATTATTCTATATCGTGTAAATTGTTTATCATAGGTAGATAGAAGACAGATGTAACAATAATAAGCCAAATAATTGTTCTTGAAATGCTTTTGTCTAATACTTAGGTACTCACTCATAGCATTCCCTAAAAATAATGCTGGCAAAAGCATACTTGAGTATTCCTTCTTGAGGTTAAGCAAATGTGCAGAAATAGAAAGAAGCTATAAATTATTATAGACGTTAAAACTATGGTGCAAACTACAAAATTAAAGGTATTTATAAAGAATCTAAATTAATTTCAGGAATAATGCTTCATGCAGATGAACTAGACACAAATAATTGATTATTGGCCTACTCATATTATATTTGGAAGCATATCAATGACCTGATATATTGTTGGGTACCTAGGACATACTTAATCAGTTGCTCTCAGTGAATGCAACGTTTTACTTAAACTCAAGGATCAGTTCAAAAAAAAATATATAAGCTAATAGAAGTATAGATTGACTTGATCTTCAGCAGTCACTGAAATATCATAAAATTCCTGAAAAACAAAACCTGCCCAAGTTAATAATTCCTTATTCCTTTTTCTTCATCAAAGACCAGTGAACTGGATAGATGGCATCATGAATTTACTTCTAAGATGACAGGTCAGGCTATGTTGTCATTGTGTGCATCGAAATATTCACTCATGGTGTAGAATGGGTTATTCTTCAGTCATGTCACTATTTTAAATTTGAAGTCACTTCCTTGCAGATTCCTCACATTGACAGGTAGGTCATTGAACAAGTGAAGGGCAAAAATGGGGGAAACAGTCTTTCTTCTTACTAGTTCTGCAGGGTGGAATATCCATTGCAAACCTCCTCCTTGTATTATAACCGTGAAGATCCGATCTAAGGACTTGACTGCTCTCGGTGTACTTGACATGCAGCAAACTGAAGAGTATGTACTGGTTGTAGATCATGAGGATGCCCAGTTGCATAAAGATGGGTCGACAGTGCTCACAATACCCCACTGATGTGATTACTCAAAGTGCCTTCTTCTGGAGCATCAGCACACTCTTGCAGCCCGCTGCATGTCCCCACAGTAAAAGTCCATAAAGAAGATGGGAATGGAAGAGAGCATGATAGACCATGATCAAGTCCTTCCAGCTGAGAAGGGTCCTCAGTCTGCACAAAAGATAGACCACCTGTTCCAGCCTGGAACAAACTCCCTTGATGTGACCCGCCCATGATAACCTCAAGTCAATGATGAAACCCAGGAGCTTCACATTAGCCTGGTGGGCAGAGTCAGCAAGGCAACGGAGTCCACAGACCAGTTGTTGGGTCTTTCCCTCATTTAAGCAGAATCTATTTTCAGCAAACCACTGTTTGGAACTACTAAAAACTCTCTGTGTGTGTAATTCTGCCTCTTCTACCGTCTGCCCCCTTAAGTAGATTGTGGTGTCATCTGCGAACATAAGGACAGGTCCAATGAGTCCAAGGTCATTGATTGCGACCAGGAAGAGTAGAGGGCCCATCACTGATCCCTGTGGCACGCCATGATCCAACCTTATGGGCTGGGAGAAAGCACCACCAATGGACACAATTTGTTTCCTTCCAGCTAAGTAGGAGATGAGTGTCACCAAGACATTACCACACAGTCCAAAACTCTCAAGCTTCTTCAGAAGGATCCCATGAGGTACACAATCAAAAGCCTTGCTTAGATCTGCTAGGACCAGATGCACATAATCCCTCCTCTCAAAGGCCTCAACAATGCAGTCAATCATTCCTGAGACAGCCATAACCGTTGACCTTCCATGTCTAAAGCCATGCAGAGCATCTGAGAACAGGTGGTTTCTTCAAAGTGGGACACCAGTTGCTCCTTCATTAGGGTCTCAAACACCTTACCCATTACAGGAATGATTGATATAGGTCGATAGTTCTTCATAGACTCAGGGTCTCCCTTCTTGTAGACTGGTATTATGCGTGACAACTTCAGTGCATCAGGGAAACAGCCATGACTCAAATAAACGTCAAGCACATGAGACAAGGGCACAGCAATCTCGTCTGCAACAAACCTCATCACACCAACTGTGACTCCATATATGTCAGGGCTAGGAGAGTTTTTGAAGCTGTTTATAGCTTGAACAACATCTGAGGGCCTAATTTTCTTCCACCTTTCAAGTCGTGGATTGTTGCTGCTGCAGCGCAGAGCATTATAAGGCACATCATCCAATGAAGGCTCTCCAATGAAAAAGCCATTAAACTCATTTGGTGTTGCTTTACATTTGTGCCTTGAGCAGACTTTGGATAAATGATTCACAAGGTTCCAGGTAGCTTTACAGGGATTAGCTGCAGATTCAATTCTGATCATGTTGGCTGTTTTTCTTGCAGCATCAATCTCAGCTCGATATATTTTCTTAGCTCTCAAGCACTGACTGCATAGATGGAGTCTATCCTCTTCATCATTGCTGAGCCGAACCCTAGCATGCAATACTACAATCAAATTTCTGATCTGAGACAGTCTCGGCGTGTACCATGATTTATCATCACGAGTCCTGTCAGACCGCCTATGTTTCCTTGTGGGTCCTCAGGAATTTCTGATTTTTGTAGGAAAATGACCATCCATGAAAGTGTCGAAGAAAGTGCAAAATGTAGTTTCAGGCTGATAGCAAGTAAGAAAACTGCTCCAGTCAACACCTACAAGTGCAGCCTTGAAGAGAGGCAGTTGATCTTCCCTGATGGATCAATATGAGGTAAGTCCAAAGTCAGGCGGACTAGTTGCAGAATCACTCAACATTTCCAGGTGCAGGTCCATCACCACTGCATCATGATCAGCAATAACGGGATCAATTATGGTAACTTTATACTCCCAAGTATTCAGGGATGTAGCAATTGTATCCAAACAGAAGCTGCCACGTGTAGGTTCACGGTTAGAAATGAAAAGACCATGACTTTGTAGAAGAAATTTCAAGGCAGAGTAGTTATTACCCTCCACTTCCAGATGTATGTTCATGTCTCCTCCCAGTATGAGATTTTTACCCAGCTTAGACAGAAACTGTAAACATCCATCCATCATCTCCAAGAAGTACTTGAGGTTTCCACACGGTGCATGGTAAACAGAAACTACAATGGTGGACAAGGCACTGATCTCCACACAGGCAAGTTCAATTTCAAATTCAGCACAATACTCTTCTTCTTCTATTAGTGCATCTCCTATCAGAGGTTCGCTATCAGCACAGCAATCCAGATCTTATTCACTGCCGCTCGAAACAAGTCTTTGCTGCTGCAGTCAAACCAATCCCTCAAATTTTTAAGCCAGGAAACACGTCACCTTCCAACACTCCTTTTTCTGCTGATTTTTCCTTGAACTATATTCTGCAGGGTTATATATTTGTGGCTTCTCACTAGATGTCCAAGATACAGGAGTTTTCTCTTTTCTATGGTGTAAACAATTTCACATTGTTTCTTCATTTTCCCTAGGACTTCCATGTTGGTGACTCTATCCATCCACAGTATCCGCCACATCCTGCGGTAGCACCACATCTCAAAGGCTTCCAACTTATCCATATGACTCTTTTTGAGGGTCCATGATTCCATCCCATACAAGAGGGTGGAAAACATGTAACAGTGTAACATCCTCATTTTCAATTCTATATTTATGTCCTGGCTCGTGAACAATTTTTTCATTTTCACAAATGTCGATCTGGCCATCTCAATCCTTTTTCTTATCTCTCCTGTCGAATCCCCACTTTCCTCTACCCACGTCCCCAGATATCTATACTTATGGACCCTCTCTATGACTGTACCGTCCACCATTAGGTTTGTCTGAATTTGTCTATTTAAGGCTTTCCTGACCACCATTAATTTTGTTTTCTTCAGATTCAATTTCAAACCAAATTCACCACACCTGTCATGCAATTTTTGGATCAATCTTTGCATATCCTCCATATTGCTTGTCAACAAGACAGTGTCATCAGCATACCTTATATTATTTATGGCTTCTCCATTTATTATTATGCCCGCCAACTCCTCCTCCAAGACTTCATTGAAGATAGCTTAGCTGTAGACATTAAAAAGGAGTGGAGACAAAATACAGCCCTGTCTTACCCCTCGGTGGATCTCAATTTCCTTGGTCAATTGATTCTCTATTCTTGCAGCCGCCTTCTGACCCCAATAAAGATTGCTGATTATTTTTATATCACCCTCATCAATGCCCTTGTTGTCAAGCAACCTGTACATCACTCCATGCCTTACCTTGTCAAATGCCTTTTCAAAATCTATGAAACAGGCATAAACGTCTTGATTCATGTCTAGGCATCTCTGGAAAAGCACATTAACCCCAAAGAGAGCCTATCTTGTTCCAAGCCCTTCTCGAAACCCAAATTGGGTATTGCTTATCCCTTCCTCAAGTTTTCTATATATCCTTTTGTGTATAATTTTTAGAAACAACTTTAGGGTATGGCTCATAAGCGCAATAGATCTATAATCAGTGCACTCCCTTGGGTTAGGTTTCTTAGTAATGAGTACAAAAGTGGAGATCAACCATTGTGAGGGGATTTCTCCCTTCTCATAAATATAATTAAAGAGGTTCACAAGAATATCAATTACATCTTCATCAAAGAGCTTGATGATCTCTATGGGGATCTGATCTGGACCTGCAACTTTATCTGCTTTCATCACTTTTAGAGCATATTCCACTTCCGATCTCAATATCTTCAAATGTACTTCCCCTCTCTCTACAACTGGTCTTACCGGTCTTTCGTCTTGGAAGAGCTCTGAGAGATATGCTTTCCATCTCTTTAGTTTTTCCTTCACATCAGTTATAATACTCCTGTCCTTATTCTTTATTATATTTGTACTCGCTCTGCTTTTGCGACATCCAGCCAGCTCTTTAACCTTCTTATGCACATGGAAGCTGTCAAAATTCTTCTCCAATACTTCTATTTCTTCACATTGCAATGTCAGATACTCTTCCTTAGCCTCTCTTATCCTCTTTTGAATTCTCTTCTGTAGCTCTCTATATTCTTTCTCCTTTCCCTTGCTCTTCCTTCTTTTCTTCCATAAGATCCAGAATTTCAGATGTCATCCATGCTTTCTTCTTCTTTTGGGGTTCCTTATCTACCAGGTGACTCATTGCTACTTCTCTTAAGGTCACTTGTACCTTATCCCACTTTCCTTCTACATTGTCTACCTGTGATACATTAAACTCTCTCATGGCTTTGTTCACCTCACACTTCACAGTTTCACGGATTTTTGGGTTTTTGAGAAGTCTTGCGGCTATGTAATTTCTTGGTCGTTTTGTAATCTTTTTCATTTTAATATGCAACTTGGCTACTACAGGGTTGTGATCTGAATTGATATCAGCCCCAGGATAGGTTTTTGTTGATGTGACTGCATTCCTATATCTATTATTGATGAGGATATAGTCAATTTGATTTCTGACAATATTTTTTGGATTATCAGCAGGAGATTCCCAGGTGTACAATCTATGATATGGAAGCTTGAAGTAGGTGTTTGCTACCATTAGATCTTTATCCTGACAAAATTGTATTAAGCGTTCACCTCTCTCATTTCTCTCACCCAGTCCATACCCCCTGTATGTGCTTCTACCTTATCTTTTCCTACTTTAGCATTAAAATCCCCCATTACTATAGTTACATCACTTTTCTTAGTGCTTGCAATTATTGTTTCCAGTTTCGCATAGAACTCCTCGACTTCTACTTCCTCCGAGTCTGCAGTTGGTGCATATATTTGTATGATGTTCAGGTGTCCTGTGCATGTTTTTATTTGTAACATCATGACTCTTTCTGAATATGGTGTAAAACTCTGAACTGATGCATTGGTAGCCATATCTATAATTACTCTCACTCCATACCGATGATTTGGGTCATCTATTCCTGAGTAATAGAAAACTCCATTATTCATTCTACACTTACCACTGCCTGGCCATCTGACATCGCTTATTCCCAGAATGTTTATGCTGAGTTTTGACATTTCCTTCACCACATTTTCCAACTTTCCCGATGCAAAGAGGCTTCTTGCATTCCACGTTCTGATCTTCACACTCTTCAGCCTTGCTTTCATGTTCTGGTTCGCCACTGCTCCCCCCGGAAATCCGATTGGGGAGCTTTTACCTCCGGAGCACAATACTGCATAACGTCAATTGGTTTGCAATCCAAGTTCTCTCTAACATAAATAGCAGCACCACCATTTTTATGATTTGTCCGAGCATAAACGGCAGCCAAGTTCAAGGAAGAAACAGAAAAGTAGTATTCAGTCTCAGAAGTCTCAGAATTCACCAGATGATGCTCACTGATACACAATACATCAGGACACACATTGTCAACAAATGAAGAAACCAAATTAAATTTGGTTCTTTGACACTGAACATTTACATTTATACAAACTTTACTATTTTATTTACAATCTGCACGGAATTCATGCATAGTCCATTTTTTACTGTACATGGTTTAGTTAACTGACAGTCTTTTTGAAATCTCTCCTGAATAAAAAACGCTTTAAGACTAGGTTTTTAGGCCAAACAGAACTAGTCACAATATCTGCTCTTTTGTCAAAGTCAATTCCGAATTTAAAACTTGCATTTACACCCTTGATAGCCAATTTTTCAACTATTGGATCAGATCCCGGAAATGATTTTATAATGAACTCTCTAACTTCGTCAACAGTTACTTCAATCTTTACTCTACCCACATAAATTAAATAAGATTAAAGTAGGCTACTCAATGTTGAGTTGATGGTTAAACATTGTTTAAAGTTTATACTTAAAGTAGCCTACATACTCGAGTGCAAGTCACTATAGTGTGGTCCACCTTATAATGGCAGGGGGCACTTTAGTATATGGGCCGCGGAATCTAGCATTGAGACCTACATAGATCGATAGAGGAGGTCAAGACGAGATCAACCATGTATAACATTGTTGTCGATTTCCATGTGGAAAACATGGTGGTAAGTTCAACATTTTTATATCAATTTTCATAATTTTTTTTATGGCTACAATAGGGTTTAAAATAATGCAGTCTTATGTAAAAATTTACGAGGAATCCAATGAAACCGGTTTCAGGTTCGTAACTCCTGTAGTTTTTGAGATATTGCAAAAAATGTGCAAAGTTTTTGCTTTGAAAGAGGTTAACTTGTTTTCATGGTGATTAATAGGTATTCTAAACTATTGGATTTAGTAAAATTATGAATTCTGAAGAAAAAATGTTCAGTCACTTGATAGCCTAAACTCAGAATTGTTCGAGATATTTGGAAAAATAAAAAAAGATTGCACATTCAATACTTTTATATTCATATTTACGGTAATCATTTTTTTACTAATTTTAGTGACTATTGAATTGGCTAAATCTCATTAAGATTTTTGCAGGGAATCCATTGAAATAGATTTGAGGTTGGAAACTTTTATAAATATTATCAAGATATTTGGAAAAAAGGAATGAAAATGTACTATTTCAGCTTTAGAAGAGTTCAATATGATGCATAGGCATAGTGCAGACCGATATCAAAGATCACGTTCTATTCAGCATCCAATGCAAATCAGAAGCTTTAAAAGATTGTAAAAATAATTAAATTAAACCAAGATTTCCTAAACTGAGCTTTTTTCTAATCTAAGCCTAAGCTTTTCCCAACCTAAGCTTTTCCTAACCTAAGCTTGTCCTGATTCAAGCTTCTCCCAATCTAAGCTTTCACAACCTGAGCTTTTCCTAATCTAAGCTTTTTTCCTAACGTGAGCTTTTCCTGATCCAAGCTTCTCCCAATCTAAGCTTTACCTAACCTGAGCCGCCCCTAACCTAAGCTTTTCCTAACATAAGCTTGTCCTGATTCAAGCTTCTATCAATTTAAGCTTTCACTAACCTAAGCTTTTCCTAATCTAAGCTTTTTCCTAACCTGAGCTTTTCCTGATCCAAGCTTCTCCTAATCTAAGCTTTCACTAACCTAAGCTTTTTCCTAATCTGAGCTTTTCCCTAATTTGAGCTTTTCCCCTAATCTAAGCTTTTCCTAACCTGAGATTCTTCCTAATCTAAGCTTTTCCTAGCCTGAGCTTTTCCTGACACTAGTTTCTTCTAACCTAAGCCTTACCCAATCTAAGCTATTCCTAACCTAAGCTTTTCCCAATCCAAGCTTTTCATAACCTACGCTTTTCCTGATCCAAGCTTCTCCTAACCTAAGCTTTCCTTAATCTAGGATTCTAGGATATCTAGGAATCTAGGATATCTCAAACAATTTTGAGTTTAGGCTATCAAGTGACAAAACATTTTTTCTTTAGAATAAATTATTCTACTAAATCCAATGTTTTAAATACCTATCAATCTTCATGAAAACAGGTTAACCTCTTTTGAAGCCAAAATTTGCACTTTTTTGCTCTTATATCTGCAATATCTCAAAAACTACGGAAGTTATAAACCTGAAAACGTTTTCAGTGGATCTCTCGTCAAATTTTACATGATATTGCACCATTTTAAAACCTATTGTAGCCATAAAAAAATTATAAAAAATAAAAATTGATATAGTAATGTTGTACTTTCCACCATGTTTTTTCACCCAATCCTTGGAAATCGACAACAATGTTATACATGGTTAATCTAGTCTTGACATCCTCTATCAATCTACCTATAAAAAAATATGTAGGTCCCAATGCTAGATTCCGCGGCCCATATACTAAAGTGCAGCCAACCAAAGTTGATCAAATACTGGCATTATAACGTGGACCTCACTATAGTTATGATCTAATTTTCAAACTCATTAAAAAAGAAAAAATCTACAATTTATTGAAGTTGGCTTACATTCGGCAGTTGATTATGACAAAACTAAATTTTACCCAAGGTCACAAGAAAGTTTTGCTTAACTTACCTAAAAGCACCAAAATCTGTGTCTCTAATACAGTTACTATCTTTGAGAGTCCAAAAATGAATTTCGCCTAATAAAGTTAGCATTTTGAACCAACTTGTCACCTAACCTGTAAGTGTTCTAGTTAAGCATTTTAAAATAAATCATGTTCCAATACATTGTATTAGAACACACTTTCTAGATTTAAAGCATGAAAACTATATAGATAGTTCAAGATTATTTATAAATGGAAAAGAAAAATTTTGAAATAAAATAAAGAATAATTTATTATATCACTAAAAAGTGGACGTCACTTGGATTAGATTGAACAAGTTATCATGTTGACAAAACGCTCATTGATTGCGTTCATGGGAGGTTGCGGTGCATGTGCATGAGCATGTACACAGAGAAGAAATTCCTTCTACTTTGTGGCATGTACGACCTCAACCAAGGAAAGTGGAATGCGTTTGGTATAGTGAGGTCCACGTTATAATGGCAATGGATAAAGATAGAAGAGCAGCGTTGCCTGTTCTCTGCTGTGAATTCTGACTCAGTTGGGTCGTAAATCCAACCGGAAAATTGAGTGGACTGTATTGTGTTTGAAATTGTGTTTGTTGACTCGGAATGATGTGCACCATCACAACACTAGGTAGGCATCGAGAGCTGCTTGACATCCCGAGGGTACGTCTTCAGAGGTCGCAGGTGTGTTATGGGAGTGCAGCATTACGCTACTTCAATAGACTGCCTGCAGGAGTGAAGCAGTTGGATTTGCGTGATTTTGAGAGAGTGGTGACCGGATTTATGAGAGTCAGAGCCTACTATGAAGTGCGTGAATACATGAGTGATGATCTGACTCAAATTTTAACTACTTAGTCACTTTCTGCCATCTTGATCTTGACTTGAGTATGAAAGTGTTGTTTTTATTGTGTAATGACGCCATCGATCCCACAGATGTGGGTAATGGATGAAGAAGGAGGTATATAAGGTATAAATAGAGAATGTTACACTATGTTACTAATGTTACACACAATGTTACACTATGAAAATTACACCTCTGGTGAATAATGTAATGTAAGTTTGTAAAAGAAAGATAAAAGATTGAAATTGAAAGTGTATTGTTTATTGATGTAAACCTTGACCAGTTGACCTCTTCAATATGATGTAAGGAACAGTGGCGGCTCGTCCTATGTGTTCAATGGTTCATTGAACCCCCTGAATTGAATCAACTTCCTATACAATGATGAATTTGCAACTCAAATAATTATATTTTTATTTTATTCTCATTAAATTACATCACAACATTTTTCATCTACGTAAACTTAACGTTGATGTTTTGCTGCCGGTGCCTGAGATCCCAGAGTGGCTTGCTTGATACAGCACCGAATGGGATGACGAGACGCGTGGAGGTGGAAAGCAGTGTTCATTCCCCGATGTGAACCCAAAAACAGGGCTGGGTGAGGTAGTGGAACGGAGGAGGGGAATCGGTTTGCTAGCACGGATTTGCTTCACAATCCTGTCTGAAGGTCTGAACCAATTTTGCACGAGTTCATCCGAGAGTAGCCGAACCTAGCCGAGGCAAGTGAAGCATTCGGTAAACCTCGGAATGAATCGTGAATATTCGTGATACGGATTCAGTAGCAGTGCCATCTTGAACATAACCAATTTAATTCAAATTTGGACAAACCACTCTCTGTCTCAGACAGCACCGTATCGCGCTTGCGTTAGCAACGGGTTTTTCCCGTTCCGTTCAGTCAGTTCTTTGAATGTAACGTTCTTTGTGATGATGGTTACCGAGCACTGTAACTGGAGCCAATCGTCATTCTATTTGATGAAGATATTATTATCCAATGATGAAAAACCTCTAATCCCTTCCAGCTTACTGCAATTTCAAAGCAAAATCCTAACCTATCTTTCCACCTTTAAAATATCAAAAAGCATAATTCTACCTGGACCCTAGCCCTTTCTAGCATATTGCAATTTTAAAGCAAAAACCTAACCTAACCTTATAGAACATTAGTCTATCAAAAATAATTCCAAAAAAACCTAACCACTATACCCTTACCCATTCACATTTAATAATTTAGATTTCAAAGCAAAATCCTAACCCTCTAACCTATCCTTTCACATTTGAAAAATCAAAAAACATAACTCTAACTGCACCCTAGCCCCTTCTAGCATATTGCAATTTCAAAGCAAAAACCTAACCTATCCTAGTAACACATTATAAAATATAACCTAAATAAAACCTAACCTCTAACCCTTTCACATTTAATACTTTAGATTTATTCATCGTCTTTAGAACAAAACATAAACATGTGGTTCATTTCATGAACATGTTCACAGACATGATGTGGTACATTCCATGAACATGTTCACAAACATGTGGTTCAAAGCAAAATCCTAACCCCTAACCTATCTTTTTACCTTTTAAACATCAAAAATCATAACTCTACCTAGACCCTTTCTAGCATACTGCAATTTTAAAGCAAAAACCTAACCTATCCTAATAAAACATCATTGAATATAACCTTAATAAAACCTAACCCCTAACTCTTTCACATTTGTTGAACGATAGACAAGGATAGCAACACCATTGCAAATCGTACACTACCATTATAACGTGGACCTCACTATAGATACTCAAAAAATACTTTTGAATAACTATGTTATAACTGTGACTGTTGCTAGCCGTTACTCTGTTTCTGAGACAAAGAGAAGCTGCTTTTAAATGGGGATGAATGGCAATTTAGTTTCTTTATCTCTTTTCTAATTTGAACCATATAGATTAATTTTGAGGTCTCACAGCATTTTACAAGTCTTCTTTAGTTTTAGCATTTTGCACTTTCTCTGATATCGTATCAATCTTATTCCAGTCGCGTATTAATGGGGAGGATATTATTTTATAATATTATACTCTTCCGACAGTTGCATAACTTGGCAAACAGATAATGTATTCAAGAGTTTCAAGTCTCGTTTAATCTGGTAGATTTCATAAGGACGGCAAAAAATCAAACGTCCAAAAATCTATGTGTGTAACTGGCTTAACTATCACTGGCTTCACGAAGCTCAAGAAAATAGTTTTCTTATTATAATATGAAATTATCAGATTGTAGGTATGGAGGCTTGATATTAGAATACCGGTACAGAAAGTTTTTCAGTAGTAGAATCGCTTATTTCTCAGGAATACTTACTTACTTCTACCAGAATCGGTGTTTATTATTCGATCAGATCAGAGCATGATCACAACAATAACATTTCTTTCTTAATTATAATTTTATTTCGTGGCTTGAAGTTGAGTGCAACTAGTTTTTAGTTACACCATATCGAGACAAAGGTGTAAGTTGGTGTATACATCGATGCGCAGTAAGAAAGGAATATTCTTGCCAAATCTCATAGAATTCTATCAACGCGTTTGTTTGGCCGTAAATGCATTACATACAGACAGACGAAAGAAAATCCGAGCTATAACATAGAGCTCACTGCGTTCGGTCAATTTCGTTATTCAAAAATTGCATTCAATCTCTATTCTCATTAATTAATTCTTCATATCTTTTAAAATTCGTTCAATAATAAGAAATATTGCCATTCAATCTAAATTAGGTAGTGTATAAGCCAGCAGTGTATTATATTGTAACGTAAAATAGGCCTGCATGAATAAAGAACTCTAATCCAATCTAATCTAATCCGTAATCCCTACGCTGTATGTTCTCTTTTCAACTGCAAATATGTCTTCATCACCCATAGGGCGATGTAAGTGTGACGTAAGCCGTTGCTACGATGCCATCTTAGTCTCTAAACAAACTGTTGCTAAGGAGAGAGAGCATGTTATTCAAATGGGACTAAAACATCACCTTACATTTACGAGTATATCAATGAAATAATAGATTTCTAAGAGTTGAGAATATTTTTTTCAAGTTCTACACACTCAAATAATCAATTTCCAGTATTTATTCGGATCGAATAAATTTTTTTGGGACAGCCAAAGCAGAAAGTCTCAGGAAGTAGTGCATATTAGGCCTACTATGTATGTAGGCTGCTATGGTAAGCCTTGTTGAAGAGAAAGTTGAAGTGCCACATGAATTCTTACATGAAATTTTTAATTATTATTTTTTTTTCAATATAAGTTTACTTTCACAGCATATGCTGGAAGTTTT
Source organism: Nilaparvata lugens (assembly GCF_014356525.2). Lineage (NCBI taxonomy): Eukaryota > Metazoa > Arthropoda > Insecta > Hemiptera > Delphacidae > Nilaparvata > Nilaparvata lugens. Next base: position 44,000,671 of record NC_052508.1, read on the forward strand.
AGTCTGCTGTTTCACATTAGAAATGTTTACTTGAAAATACGGTATATACAGTCTGATTTCGATGACAAATGAAAATGGTTTGAAGCAAACAAACATTTTCATTGTTCCTGACTGTGAACATTACAGTGAAAAGGCAGGCTACATACAATTTTTTTTAGATTTCCTGAAAATCCCAAGGTCTAGCTCGCCTCTATAAGTTCTGTACTACATTTTATGTTATTGTTGATAAAAATCAAATTTATCTAGAATAACTACATTAGTGGAATTATTAATACAATAATTCAAATACAATTATGTTTACAGTGAATGTAGCACATAAAATACATAATTATTTGCTTTACTTTACATGTTCACTTACCCCTTTTAAATTCTTGTAAACATCATCACCGTTTAGTTAGAATGTAGGAAGTATACAACATGATTAGTGGTCACAGCATCTCCATCTTTTTACTGTGTTGAGTTCATTCAATATCTTACTATTTCACATAAATTGAAAACAATTATATACTTCAGAAAACCTCAACACCAAACTTATAAGTAAGTACCTGAGCTAAACCAAAACACTTAACCTATATATTTAAGCTTTAGTCTACTCTAACAGTTACACTAAACAATAGGAAAACAGAATATATTCATATGAATTTTCAAATTACAACTTTATAACGATCTAATGAAATTCTAGGTAATAATTCAAAGTGCACTTCAACTTTCTCTACAGGTAGGTTTTCCATAGCAGACTACAGACATGGTACTATAAGCTCTACTTCGTGAGACTTTCTGCTTTGGCTGTCCCAAAAAAATTATTTGATCTGAATAAATACTGAGAGTTGATGATTTGAGTGTGTAGAACTTGAAAAAAATATTCTCAACTGTTAGAAATCTATTATTTCATTGATATACTCGTAAATGTAAGGTGATGTTTTAGTCCCATTTGAATAACATGCTCTCTCTCCATAGCAACGGTTTGTTTAGAAACCAAAATGGCGGCGTAGCAACGGCTTACGTCATCACTTACATCGCCTTGGAAGGGATTAGAGGTTTTTCAAATTGTTATGTTTATTGATGTTTAAAATGTAAAAGTGGAGGTTGATGGTTCGGTTTTTGTTTTGAAATGACAATATTTATGCTGACTTAGTTAGGGTATAGTGTTTTTTAACATCAGTTAAATAACAACTGTTATATTCTATTAGTTGGTATATTTTTCAAAAGTACTCTACCTTTTATTAAATAAAATGATAATATATTGATTATTATATTGAAGTTAATGATAAATAATCATTGGATAATAATATCTTCATCAAATAGAATGACGATTGGCTCCAGTTACAGTGCTCGGTAACCATCATCACAAAGAACGTTACATTCAAAGATTTGACTGAATGGAACGGGGAAAACCCGTTGCTAACGCATGCGCGATACGGTGCTGTCTGAGACAGAGAGTGGTTTGTCATTTAAAAGGATTCTCAACTCCGGCTACGAAATGATCTTTGCAATATAATTTCGCTTGTTTAAGCTAAAAACTAAGCACCTGAATGAAGTGAGTGAGGCGTGAGCTATTTTCTCTTTCTCCTTCATGTTGTGTAATGAAAAATCATGTTGTATTGTCTCTTGTGTGATAATTATATTTTACAAGCTCATTCCAAGCCTTGAAAAACCACAGATTAATCTTGAATCACTATGATTCTCGAAAATGTAGGCTAGTAATTGCAATGATTGAATTGACTCCTGTACAGGGGAGTATCGTTGGCTGTTCTCACAACTTTCCTTGAATTGGCTCCTGAGTTTCTTTTATAGAATTCAATTTGATATCTCTAATCTATTCCAATACTCAACCATGAAAACCAATTTTCGAATCATAGTCTCAATCAGAACCTTTGGATATCGATCTTCTACAGTTAACAGAACCAAAATGCAAAGAGTATAAAAAAACCCACCAGTCACTGGTGGTAGGGCTGTGGTTGGGTGCAAAGTAAATGCTGTTCTTCCAAAGCAAATCTTCCAAAAACTAGTGTGACAACCTCTTTCACCTACAAAAAGTGTTACAAAACTGTAGTGTGTTCTGTAAAATGTTATTGCCTTTATATTATATTTGCGACACGTTTCCTACAATCAAACTTCTATATTATGCATTTATAATACTTCAAACGTTAATTCATTCTTCAGAAGTTCATATTTCTCAACATTTATTATGTTTCTATAAGAGAAACTATGGAATATTATAGAAACTTATAGAAGATTAGAAAAATCTATGCAATACAGGTATGACTGATCCAATTCAGGTATTAACGGTTGATATAAGTGAACAGTTCACTCACAACTCAGATTACGTAGTGACAGTGAACTCTATACTAAATAGGCTATGTATCGTTCATGTACTATAGCCTACTTCAAATTATGGAACAGTACTGCGATGTACTAGAAACTCGAAACGAAGAAGCAGTATTGGGCTACAGTTTAGAATTTAGTTTTCAGTAGGCTACCTGCCAGCAAAGACAAGAAGATTCTCAGCCAAAAATCCAGTTGGTGGTGTGTCACACTCTTCTGAATTCTGATCTATTGATGCGAATTGGAACCATTGTCTACTTTTCAACTTTTTCTATCCAGAAAGGTTTAGAAGGTCCCTGCTTTGTGAATACTGCAGCTATAGTTGAATATCTTTAGTTATACATACTAGGGATAGTGGGCAGTTGGATGAGTACTTATATAAAATACAGGACAAACATCTTCTCTCGCTTTCTCTATCACTTCTCTCTCTCTCTCCTCCCCTCTTGCTTATTCAGCCGCTCTCTCACCCGCTTACTCACTCACTCACTCACTCACTCTCTCTCTCACACACTCTCACTCTCTCTCTTTCTGTCTCTTTTAATTATTTTTTTAATTAATATTTTATACTTTGTAAAATTTGTTCAATAATTATTAGCATTACCGTCAATTTATGTATAAGCCAGTAAATATTGTAACATACATAAATAAATAACTCTAATCTAATCCCAATCTCTCTCTTTCACTCTCTCTCTCTCACTCTTTCTCTCTTCCTCTCTCTGACAACTATTTGCTGAAACACGGCCGATTTATGTAGTTACATCACAATATTATATTATCGTTATTTAAATTGCATTAAATCTTCATGCTCAATCATTTATTTTTCATACCTTGTCAAATTTGTTGAATAATTAGCAATACTGTCATTTTAATGTAAATAAGTGTATAAGCCAGTGTATATTGTAACATAACTAAGTAAAGAACTAGATTTATTCTAATATAATCTCTCTTTGTCAGTTTGTCAGCATTGATCAACAAGGAGAATTCAAACCAAAGTCTAGACTTGTTTGACCCTTGCAATAAAAGCTAAATACCCAACAAGCCATATTCGAGCTCGACTCCGACCAAGTATTTCATCCTTGAACAAGAAGGGTTTGCTGATTTCGATTCAAGTAGAAAAATTCAATGGGATATTGATTAGACTTGAGCGATATTTACATTATCATTCAATATTGTGACAAAGTTATATTGATATTATGTAAATATTGCTAAACAATATTTACTTGGTAAATTATCCAATATTGTGCCAATGTTGTATTGATATTATCTGAAAATGTTGAACAATATCTACATGGTATATCATTCAATACTGTGACAATGTTGTATAGATATTATTAAATATTGCTTAGCAATATTTAGGTAATTTTTAATTTAATATTGTAATAATATTGTATTGATATTATCTCAATATTGCCAAACATTATTCACATGATATATTATTCAATATTGCAACAATGTTGTATAGATATTATTTAATATTGCTGAACAATGTTTACATAATATATGATTTGATATTGCAAAAATATTATGACAATACTGCTACAATATTATAATGACAATATTAACAATGTTGCTGAATGTTTTGGCAATAATGAGACAATATTATTTTTGCTACTTGGGTATAGCTCGCTAATGAAGCGTTTATGGATATATGTTTATATGAACTTTTTTTCTTATTTTTACCTCTACTATCACGTATTAAAATATTTTACCATAATTATGAATCACTCTGTATAGTATTAGCTTATTCTTTTTAATTTAAACGCAATTTTCAGATTAAGTTGGATTTCAGATTATATATTACTATGGATTTGTTTATTTAGTCTATGATGTTAAATAGCTTGTTGTTATAGGAAAACAGATGAGGAAGGAACAAGTCTCTATAAGAAATATAATATCAATTTATTCAAAAAATATACTGTATTACATTACTTGGAATAAAAATCCACATACCAATCCCTTAATTAATTTTCTGCAGGTACTAGGTTGTTGGTAACAAAATTAATAAAACTCACCCCAAAATATAGAACTATATAGAAAAAGAGAACTATGCTGCAAATTTAATTTAGTACTTGCTTTTTATCTTCTAAAAAGTCTAATAGGATAACTTCTGTCGAACTTCTATTAGGCCTACCGGTAGTTGCTCATTATTACTATTTACATCATAGTAAATTTCATAAAGTGTTACAAAAACATATTTAATAGAAGCCATGAAACTTCAGTACCTACATTTAATGTATACGGTACAACAAAATATTTTTGATTGAAAGCTGGTAAGCCAATATAGGTCAATTTGAAAAAATATTTTTATTTCCAATAATTCATGTTTCTAGATAATAAACTCTCTTGCAATTAATCAGACAAGTTGCAAAAATTAAAAAAATCTATATCTACTGAGACTAGATTATAAAATGAGTATTATTATGATTTCAAATATGAAAATCCATACCCATAGCAGGTGGAAAGTAGACCTATGAACAGTCTTCCTTGGTTGACAGTTCATATAATTCCATACCATATATGTAAATTTAATACACATTATCTATCATTTATGAATATATACATATTATTTCATATGTCCCTTCATTGTTATTTTTTTTCTCATAAAGGTGCTATATTGTCAATTTGAAATTTACAATAATTATAATTATTTGCATCAGTATTTTATAAAATAGATCTATTCAGTAATATCAAACTACGGTACCCGATAGCCCATATCTGATTCTAGTATTTTTATTTTCTGTGGTATTGGCTTGAAATAGTATAACTTTTGCATGAAAAAGATAAACATTACAACGATTGTATGGGCTGATTATAGGTGAGTTTATATTGTTGAAAATCTGAAGTCTAAAATGTAGGTACCTACCGGTACCGTACTCTAATATTTTCAAAATTCTATACAGTTTCACAATCTACAACAGAAGGTAGATAATATTCTAGATTGTAGGCCTACTATTTTGAAAATATCTCAACTGAAAAACTAGAATAATATCATATTATAAATAGGCTTAGATATGAGAGCTCATATTTTGAAAAAACCCACAGTAAAAACTTTTTAATACCGGATTTATGTTTATGTTCATCCAATGGATCTAAAAAGACATTCAGTTTGATTTTTTCAGTAAAACGATGCCCACGTTTCTATAGGACTGGGAGGAACATACAGTGATAGATTTTGCTTTGAATGTGCTCCTGTTATACACTGGAAAACATAATTTGCGCCTTTATTGTTGTCCCAGTGCTGACACCCCCTTGCTTGAAATCTTACCGCAAACTCCATTTTTTGACCAACATTGAGCATGTGTGCATACAATACAAATGAAAATTTATCAGATAATCCATCACAAGAATTTGGAACGTATCTCGCCTGTAGATCAGCAAAACTTTTCCAAGCATCAATCGAGTAGCGAATATAAACACTTTTGTGAAAATCGATGTTTTTGACACGCACAACCCCGGCTATTGTGCTCAGAGCAGCGTCCGAAACCATTGCATTCTCCAGACACACAAAATAGTCCCTCACCCTGTCCAAGAAATCAGTGCGACATGATGGCTGCTCAAACAGGGGCACAATTGTCTTGTGCAGACTGCTTGCAGTTGGCAAGCCTATGTCGAAGAAGGAGCGAACTGGTGGAGATGACGAAAGCTCCACTCCTTTCAGGTCTTCAAACGCCGATTTTGGCACCTTGGGAACTTCATCCATGAAAGTCCTAACATCAGCCAAGTCTAAACCTAAAACATCTGCAAATCTGACGATTTTCTTCTTTCCTGGTGTGCCAGGAGGTGTCTTCCCTGTTTTCAAAGAAGAACTCCTCCTGAACCTCAATCTCCTCACCTCTATACTTTCTTCCTCCTCTTCATCAACATCCTTTCTTTTTGATCCTTCTTGATCTTTTCCAGACTTTTGGATTGACTTCAACTCAGGAATAACTTCAGAAGTTCTACACCCATTAAAAACAGTGTCCACAAGTCGTGCCAAGGCTTCTTCAGTGTAAAAAGGTTTACTTTTCTCATCAGTAGTCATAGCATCATTCACTAGAACGTTATTATTATTTTTTTTTGCACTGTCCTCCTCAACAACCAGTCTCTCGTTACTTTGAGATCCATTTGTTGAAGTTTCTATGACGGAGGATGTTAATTTAACGTTGATGCTCTCTATATAACTAATTGATTCATCTTCATAATTTGATCCGCTTAGTTGATTCGAGTCTTCACCCGGTTTTCTTTCTAAATCCCTGAATGGTTCAGAATGCCCATTCTTTGCACAGCACAAATTTAATTCACAATTTCCATTAAAAGTTGATTTTCGACTAACAGAATAACCATTATTCATGTAATTATCTATTGTGAATTTTTCAATGCTCGATACTTTGTTCAGATGAAGGTGGTTTGACATTTCTCTCCTCAGACTTTCATCAGTCAAGTCTGTGGAGTCGTTCGTTGAGATGTGATCTTGTAAGCTGGCGTTTTCAATTTGACTAGAATGGTTACAGTTGATTATTGATGATGATGATGCTAATAGTGTGGAGGGGGTTGGAGGTCCTTTTCCATGAGTAACAGTTTTACCGTTAGTGATTGGGCAATCATTTTGATTGGATTTGAGGTTGTTGTCATGACAGTACCCACATTCTTGTATCTCCCGACTTGAAGCAGTTTGTAGATCATCGTAAAAAGTGAATATGGTTTCATTCAAGTTCGAGGGTCCGGAGGTTTCATGTTGGTTGGAGTTGATGTAACTGGAGAAATCTGATTCAAGCGCTTCCTCGGCAGGACTGCTAGGACAGCTCTCAAGGTCATAGTAGACATCGTTTTCAGAGGAAGAGCTCAGGCGGTCACCATTCCAACTTGTGTCCTCGGCTGTGTCGCCAGTGCTGTCATTGCTCAATGACCGAAGTCTGCTCTGCAGCTGCCTCGCAAAGGTTTCAGTTTGACTCTTTGCAATGAATTGGTCGAGACTGCCAAGATTCGTACTCATCTGTAAGGTGTGTTGTCAATCTGCAAAAAAGACTTTATTAGAAATCATCTTCAGTGCATCTTCATTATCCACAATAGTGATGGTGAAATCTGTTGTAATATTTTTTGCACATTCTCATTGATTTACAATAATATAGGCTACATAAGAGAAAACTCCTATAATTTTTTGTGGCTACACCTACAAAGGTTAAGAAATAAAATTTTTCATATCTTTTCAAACAGGCTAGGCTTAGTAGAGTATTTTTAAAATATTCTTCATGACTAGCTGGCCCGGCGAACTTCGTATAACGCCGAATAGTTAATGCATCTCATGACAAACTTTAGCTGGATTACTAATAAGTAATCTTAACTTATGCCAACAAAATTATTTTTTTAGTAACATTTTTTATATCAATACATATAATAAATATATTTCTACATTGTACTCTGCTATCATGTCATGTACTGTATTCTATTGTAGGCCTATTTTGATTTTTGAAATAAATGGAATTGAATTACTTTTACACATTTACAAGTAGACAGACAATAGACAGTCAGGCAGACATTAACGGAAGCGAGTTAATATTACAGAACTTATAAATTAATGTTGTGTATTATTTAGCTGAAATCATGAGTCAACGCATAAAGTCTGTCAGTCTGACAGCCTGTGTGATAGCTCCCAAATAGCATCAGCTATTTGAAATGAATGGAAAAGATACTGAAATAGCATTCGATCGATTCCAGCTGTCTAAATGATAAATCAGAACAATATTTTTTTTGTTATGCACTTTCAATGTAGATTTTATATCCTGAAAAAGGATGAAGGGATGAGTCGATTTTGTTGTCCAACGAACTTGACCTGTAACAAGTTTCGAAGAATACGTGTTCAAAATTTGAAGCTGACGATCGATCTAAAGTTTCTGTCGAACGTACAAACAGACGGAAAACGACTTTCGCCTTCAGTAAGTCAAAAGTGAGAACTTGCTAACGCTCGTTTAATAATTATAGAAGAAACATAGATTTTTTATTATAAGTTATTTATTCTTATTCTATCGTATTAAATTATATAATATAAGAGTTTTGTTCGAGTAATGAATAAATTTAATAGTTGCACAAAAACGTGAGTTTGCAATGTCTCGAATATGAAAATATTGTAACACATTGACATACTTTTTTATATGTTTTACACGACATGCAGTCAAAAAAAGTGTGTTAATACATTGCAGCTCTGAAAGGATCGAGAAATCACCATCTGTAACACATCATCACAGTATTCATGAATATGAATCTTCCTTATAAAAATTCATATCTCAATAGTATATCATTACATATTGGATCTGACTCCCTTATAGATTTTTTGTTTATTGAATAGCCAATAGATAGATACTTCATGAAGCGCTAAAAATCAATAAATTTCTATTGATTGATCATTGTAGGCTATACAGCTGCAGCAATTATTCAAATGACATTTTCCAAGCCCCAAATGAAGTTTGATTTGAAGTTTAATAACAATGTCGGACACACACTTACAAAAAATGAACGAGGAAAAGAAACTAAAAAAAATCATAATTCAATAGATATTAGATAAGATTGAAAGTTGAAACAAGATTGATAAAAATTGAAAAATTATTTTTTCTCTTCGAATTAAAATATAAAATAACTGCTTTTTGCAAGATATTTAAACAGATCTCTCTTCTATCTTATTGAAAATATTGAAAAGGTTCATTTTTATGTGTCTTGTGTCAATATTATAAAAATGAGAATGCATGACATTAATAAAATAAAATGAATTGAATGAGTTCTAAAAGAGTCATCTCATCAATCTAATGTAACGATTTTTTCTATCACTAGGAAAGCATGCCCATGCAACTATTTACGGTACTTGAAAATATCATAAGGGATATATTCATGATTAGCAATTAAATGTTCTAATTGTTTACGTGTCTTGTTTGACAGCTATCTATCATTAAGGCTTTTTGACATTTAAACATGTTTTATTGTTCTTTTTTACAAAAATTATCTTAGTTTTACTAGTAGCTCTATCAGCATTTTTCCTCAAAGATAGCCTTCTCACCTCAAATTTTATATTTCTATATGACAAGTAGGTTCACTGCTGCTTCATTAATTCTGCCATTGAAAGAAGTATCAAATAATGATAATGCCAAACTGGAAATTGGAAATTCAATTGCAGTACAGTCATTTTGATGTCACGCCTAATATTGCATGAATTTTGTAAGAGATCCTATATCCTATAATATAATAAATGGAAGAGTTATTGTCATTTACACATACGGGATAGGAAATTCACGAATGACGCATCATCACCAAACTACTGCACTGATTAACGTGCAATTTTGCATACAGATTCTCAATTTACCGACGGTGGTTATAGGCCTACTTTAAATTCTTCAAGATTTCAGTGGGTCAAGTCGAGTTTCTAATTAGACCATTGCGGAGCATGGGTTACCCGCTGGTTAATAATACATTCTATTATGGCGTTATTTTTCAAAATATTGTATTCAATAGTGAAAAAGTTGTATTACTATACACACAGTCCAAATTATATTCCTCATTTATATCTCCATATTGATAGAATATATTCATTATTATTCTATATTAATAAAGTGTACAACACTATCAGTTTGTAATACAGCAATCAGAAAAATGTATTTATTCTCAACTTGAAAACCACAACTGTGACTTGATATTTTATGTTCCAGCATAGATCGAAAATGTCTTGTGGTTTTGTAGAACAAATTGTAGGCCCATGTGTAATTGTAAATACCGTAAAGATTGTACGGTATGAAATTATGTACAAAAGTTTGTTAAAGAGTAATTTAATGTATTTCTGTTTTATATTTTCTACAAAAAAATACATTCATATTAGTGATTTCTATCATTATCTATATGATAAGAGAGAGTAGGGTTGTGTTTGTTCGCATCAAAACATGCCAACTTGTGGATTGATACCAGAAAAACGGAAATGATTTAGATCTTCAAATTTTGTACATAGATTCTAAAAATATCAATCTCGTGCACCTCAAAGCCCAAATTTCAATTTTCCTTCTAGATTTTTCAGATACAAATTTGGAGTGAAACGAATTTTGTGGGTATTTTGTTTGGAATAATTGGGGAAACGGAAGGCTGCCTGATTCAAATTGAGGAGGCTCTAATATATAGGTACCAAAGTTGATGTATTGAGAAAAATCAATATGATACTGTGAGGTTTTCAAGTAAGCTTATTATGTCTTCTTCAGTTATCTATAATAAATTAATGGAAAGAATTGGATTATACACATACGGGATAGGAATACACGAATGACGCATCATCACGTCTGAACTACTGGTTAACTTGAAAATTTGCATATAGATTCTTAATTCACCGAGGATGGTTAGAGACCTATTTTAGATTATTCAAGATTTCAGTAGGTCAAGTTTTTAATTAGAGCCTTACGGAGCACGGGTTGCCTGCTAGTTACAAATAATATATAGTGCTGAGTGAATAAGTAACGCACTCTCATCATGCCCATTTAATCGTTGAACGTTATATAATATTATGTTGATACACAAAATCGGTAAGTTCTGGTGTAAGTTAGAAATAGAATTTTGAACCGTGTCCAAAACAGAGAGGAATTTAGGATTCCTTTGTCGATTCGTTTAAATGACTTTGATTGAAAAATGTTGGTACCGGTACCGTATATACTTTTTTTTGCTTTGATGCATTTTTGTAATGAGTGTTTAATTCTCGAATCAGAGAACTCGATTAGAACATCAGTCAAGTGGACTTAATGATCTTCCATTATATTTATTCTCAAACAGATGCAATACTTTATACTAGGAACAGAATTCATTATTATCTTTTATGTGGAATATCATAACTGCTGATATTGGGTCAGTAGGTCTACAGTAAAATTATACTACCTATTTCCTAATACATTCTTCAAAGATAATAATATTATTATTGACTCCATTTCTCTAAAACTCATATGATAATTTTGAAAAAATCATCAAATTTTCAGCAAACGTGATAAAGGACTATAAAGAGCTCAAAAACATTTTGCCAAACAATCCCTTTTCTTAGAATTTCAAACTCTTCACCGAATCAATATGCTTTCTTCAGCTCGTTAATCTCAGTCATTTTTGTAATCTTCCCAAGTGTACCTAAGTATATAATAAGCAGATAATAATCCTCTCCTCAAATTTGGACTGAGTTTTCTTTTTTAATAATCAATCAAGCTCATATTTGTTTTGAACATCCATGTTTCCATTTTGGTACCATACATTTATACTGGTCTTTTCTACTCTACGAAAAACACCACATGCGTTTAATATCCACATTATTTTATCTTATTGCATTATTAACTTGGCATACCGAAAGCCAAAGACCTTAAAGAGATATAGACCCACTATGCCTTCCCAATGATAGCTCTTACTTGAAATTGAAGGCCGCCATTGGGGTATTTTAGCACGATATATATATATATATATATATATATATATTATATATATATATATAATATTAGTAATACTATAGATCACAAAGGCATTGGTGGCATTGGTATGTAATAATCTTATTGGTTGCCCCCTCAATGGCGGATTTCAATTCCAAGTACGACACTAGCGCTGCATGTGAGTCTATGCATCTTTAAGGTCTTTGCCGAAAGCTAGAAGTTTACAAAAACCTAATATTCCTATTATTTCTCAGTTTATCATGTGATAATGTACTTTTATTTTCTACTTAAATTTTCAGCTGATTTTTCAAAATTACTTTTTAAATTTTAATAAGTAATATTCTATATTAGGATACTTCCACAATAATTGGAAGTCTGATTGAGAAATTCTACATTATTTGCACAGATAATGATTTATTATACCTATTCATATATATTTCTGTACATTATTTATAAAAATTATTATCTTCATTAAATGCAAAAGGAATTATTATGGTAAAATCAAATTTGGAACACAGGCAACGTCATTCTCGAAATGTTAGGAACTCTTGAAAAATATATAACTTTTGAAATGGAAATTTATTTGGAGTTGAGAGTAGCTAAGAATAAATATCGATAGGATATTTGACCAAAATAGAAAGAGAAATTAAGGAGAGATCAGTTCAAAAGGTCAACAAAAAATATTCACCAGTCTTTCACGTGATGCTGCGACAATACTCCCACTCTTCTCTTTTGCTATTATCACTCTCTCTCCCCTCTCTTTCTTCTATTTATTCTCTTCCTCCTATCTTCCTCGCACTAGTTGAGTATTTTATACTATTCAATTTTCTTCTTTTTTCACAATAAATTAATACAGAGTCAATGACACTAGCTCAAAACAATAATTAATTATATTATTTTTGCTGGGTTTTTAATTTCAATCCATCCTACCCAAATGGTTTTCAAATTTCATCAATAAACAGTATAAATTGATAAAATCTTCTATAAATATAGAAATTGATTATTCTATTATATTTAATGTAGCTATGGGTAATTTAATCCACTCAGATTTAATAACTGTAATTGATATATTGAATACATAAGCCGACTTATTTTATTATTTTGTGATTTTATTCTGTGGAATTATTTATTTTGTGATTCTAATTTATGTGTTTATTATATGTATGATGAGATTAATATAATACCATGAAATTTGAAGTTATATATTATTATGGATATTATTTTTGGAAAATAAATATGTTTCCTTACATTGGATTAAAACTTAATCGAATGATTACCGTTTCTCTTTGTGATATAAAGGTACCTGCTCTTTATATTGTACAAAAACTACTATGGTATAAAAAAGATCTATAAGAGACGATTTCTTATTGAAAAATAAATAGTTGAACGATTAATTAATTAATTAAACGATCATTGACTTATCCGTTTTTTTTAATTGAATCCTATTTGACGAGACAACCATTATTATTTGAAAATATCATAAGTATGCAGCAGTATACATCATAAGAACCCAAAAATAACATCGTTTTACAAGTTGTTATATACGGTAGTTTTTTTGAATAGTAGAATAAATTGTTCAGGAGTGATAAAAGCAAAATTAGGAAATCTGATTCAACTGATCCCTATTATAATATAATACAATAATAGGGTGATAATGCATTACAGTTAATAGTACACTAGTAGTTATGTGAACAGTAGACCTTACGCAGTATTCTCATCCACAAGTACCTGATTAAAACTATAGACCTTATGGAAATGCAGCAATAGACTGGCTTCTCCACACATCTGTGTCAGGCCCGGCCCCAGGGCTGCCCTGCTCTGATTAATTCTCATGAAATTTAATCCTGATTGAAATTAAACATGCTTTTTTGCTACTGGGCCTGATATTTCCATGTTTCAAAATCAGCTAAAAACTAAATAAAAAAAAACATAATATTCAATCAGCTGCTTCTATTCCCTTTCATGATGTTATTATGACACAAGACAAACCTATTGATATTGATAGATCACAAGTGAATTCTAAAGTTGTCAATTTAGATAGAAATTAAATTGAGTTGCATGTTAGTTTACATCCAAATTTTCATCCCTAAGCTTTTGGTTTCAAGCTAAGATCAAAGAAAGAAATCATATAATGGTAGTCAATAATCAAAGCGATTGAATAAACTCTATTCAGATCTATGCAAATTCACATTAAAATGATCCCACTTTAATATTTATGATTGTAGAGTTTAGGCCATGTGGAATCAGCCACAATAAATGTTATACTAACCATTATGAATAGACACTTATGTATGAATGGACTTCCATGGAAGAAAGAATCAGTGGATTGGCTGCTTTTACACATTTGGATGAGTGAAACGATAAACTGTCTTTGAGACAACACCGACTGCAGCTGTACGAGAAAATGCCCTCTTATATTGGAACTAAGTTGTTTAACGACTTACCTACCGAGCTGCAGTCCTTGTCTGATATGCAAATTTTCAAGAGTAAAGTGTATAAATTCCTGGTTTCACAAGCCTACTACAGTGTGAAGGATTTTAGTGATAGAGGGTAGCATAGTTTGTAGGTAGGCCTACTCTAGTCTTCCATATGTGTGCTTTTTATTGTGTACTTATTATTTTTACTTATTAAGACCTGACGTTACTCATCTGTATATTATAAAGTGTACTGTACTGTGTTGAATAAAAATATTATTATTATTATTATTATTGAAAGTAAGCGACAGGCTATGCCAAAAATTCCAGAATAAGCAAGAGATCCATGGATACCAGAGTCATCAAATTCCGAATCAACCTAATTTGGAATTTAATGTTCAATTGCCAGAGCAAAAATAACATTATCACTACTAATTTGATAACTGTCAACGGGAAATATTAATTGCCAATGAATAAAGTCGAGGGCGACTCTTAAGCCCCGCCCATATTCTAAAAAATTCGCTGCAATTAGACTACTCTTCTACAGAGCACTTCCAACACATCAATTAATTATTTGAATGATTTGACTCAATAATTTTCATGCAAAGTTGTGGACTAATCTCAAAAACGATTATAACAATTTTGGTAGGATTTAGATTATAAATGTTTCACAAAAATAATTTTATACACTTTTTCTATGTATTTTAACACGACATGCAGTCGATTATTAAGTAAATGTTAAAAACTTTTACTTACTGACTGGAGTACTTTCAATTGCCTGGCAATCATTTTCAACAGTGTAGACCGGAAATGTTTTGATGGTTAGGAAGATTTGTGGTGTTTATTATGTGATCAAAAAGTTTGTTGGATTTGAAATTCAGCTGTTCATTTAGTATGTTGTTATTGTCTAGGATGGTGGCTTTATAAATTTCAAACTGTTCTGTTGTATTTAATTCATGTCCATTTCTTTTTACTTTCAATATTGTAAGGTTGGTATCTATGTTTGTGTAGGTGTGCCCGGTTTCATTTAAATGTGTTGCAAAAGCTGATTCTGTTTTGGTTTTAAGTGCGTTGATATGTTCTTTAAATCTAAGTTTGAATGATCGTCCACTTCTGCCAATATAGAATTTTTCACAATCACTACATTTTATCTTATATACCCCAGGGAGGTTGTGTTTGTCGGTGTTGTCGGTGGTTTTGGGGGTGAGGGTGGCCATCAGCTTATTTTTGGTTTTGAAAGCCACCTTGTAGCCTGCTTTTTTAAAAATTCTGGTAATTTTATTAGATTGACTATTGATATATGTTAGTGCTATGAAGTGTTTTCTCTCATTTGTTGGATTGGTTTCTTGCTTATATGATTTTGCTTTTGTTTTTTTGTTTAGTTTATCTATTATGTTTGGGTCATATCCATTACTCTGTGCTAGGTATTTTATTGTGTTGAGCTCATTTTTGTAGTTTTCTGGTGATAAGGGTATTTTGTTGAGTCTATAGAGCATGGATCTGAATGCTGCATGTTTGTGCTGTGTTGGGTGGTTGGAGGAGTTGTGGATTAGTGTGTCTGTTGTGGTTGGTTTCCTGTAAATGTTAAAGCTGAGTTTTTGGTCTGGATTTTTGTGATTGATAGGTCGAGGAAGTTTATAGAGTTGTTTTGTTCATATTCAGAAGTGAATTGTATTTTGTTGTTGAACTTGTTGATGTGTTTACGGAGAACTTCACATTGTCTCTGGTTTCCCTTAAAGAGAATTAAGACATCATCTACGTATCTATACCAGAAAACTATCTTCTTTGATATTTCACTATTGAGGATGTGTTTGTTTTCAAAGTTTTGAATGTATATTTCTGCAAGTAAGTATATTTACTTAATAATCGACTGCATGTCGTGTTAAAATACATAGAAAAAGTGTGTTTATACAAAGCAGCTCGGAATGGATCAAGAAATCATCACCTTTAATAATTTTATCTTTCAATTCCCGTAGCGAAGCACGGGTGCCCTGCTAGTTATTAATAATTATAACAAGGAGGGAGCCCCCTAATTTGAGAATTTTAACCAACCATTTCTTCACATCGAGTGATAACTCATTCTTCTTAGGACTCCAAGGTTATTAACAAAATGTTCATTTATCCGTCCTTATAGCTGTTAGGCTATTAGATCAAAAGGAGCTTTACAAACATATATATGGAAATCAAAATCTGTGTAATCACTTGTCAGCTGATTATTTATGATAAATAATAATTCTACAGTCTGATTTTTACTTCAATATTGGCGTATGAAGGAGGCTCCTTTTTCCTTTTATATTATCCTTGAAAAGCGAAATTTCCAAAAACCTTGTACATACGTCGCCGCGCAATTAAAAAAGGAACATACCTGTCAAATTTCATGAAAATCTATTACCGCGTTTCGCCGTAAATGCGCAACATATAAACATTCAAACATTAAAACATTAAGAGAAATGAAAAACCGTCGACTTGAATCTTAGACCTCACTTCGCTCGATCAATAATTATTATGTACTTGTTCAATATCAAGACTGAAGATGATTAAATAAAGTTTGAGTTAAGAAAATAGGGCTCTATTCAAAAATAGATTATTTTATCTATGATAATTTTCTCCGTGATTTGCAATTTAATAGGTAACCTAAATTATTATTTACAAGCTCATTCATCATTTGTCATTAATAGATTTATATGGTGTATAGGTATCGACACTGGAACTATGTTGTAAAGTGGAGCGAAAATATACTAAACGGAGGCCTCACAATTCAATATCTTCTAGTAGTTTTATGCTAATATCTAATAATAATCCTAACTGTAAATCCAGTACAGCGTAATAATTACAAAATTGAAAAGGAGGAGAGACAGTAAAATCAACATCAAAAAGCTGATAAGGAATGTTTGTTAACCAAAATAAACACCTCTGTTTAAATTAAGATTTTTCTTATAGAAACTTACATATTTTACAGGTGCTTTTGAAGGTGTTTCAGATGTTCTCTATTGATACGGCCGTTAACTTATAATTTCTCCAAACTACACTCCATGTGTGAATGAATATTTTAAAAATAGCTATTTGCTATCTCACTCATGCCACTGACACTTCTTATACACTGTCTCTGTTGCTGGTGAAGATATTGTACTAACCGTTCTTGAATTTACTGTTGTCACAACTAATCTTTATTGGCATTCTCACTCACTCTATCTCTCGCGCTCTGTCTTTGGTGTCAAACTGGCCAAGCCTCTTTCTAACTTCAATATCTTCCTCTCTTCACAGCTCTCCCAAATTATTTCATCTCTATCTGCCTTTATTATTTGTAAAAATATATCTCCCTCTCTAACCTTTTGCTTATAATCTACCTGCTTCTTATATTTCTCTTCTGTATCCTGCTCCGGTTCTAATGTAGCTGGCCAACACTGATCACTGTCTCATTTTCTAGATTGAATGTGACCAGATTGAGTGCAAGTTCAATTGGAGGGTCGGCCACTGACTACTGGGAACGGTGGGGAGGGGGGAGTTGGAGAAGTTGGGCAGTTGGGAAACGTAGCTATAAACAAACAAATTGATGTTGCAACCTATTCTAGTTGATCTATTTTGAACTACGTCTATCATGGGAAATAATATTGGAGTCTACTGAGTAGAAAATTCTTCCAACTCTCAACTACTACTACGGACAACAAGCATAGATCCATATAAATCCGTTCTTATAAAATCATTCCATTATATTCATTTAGCCTATATAATATTGAGCAGATTATTCAGTAAATCAAAGACGTTCTCTGAAGATTTTTGCAACATAGTATACGCTTATATGGGTTATAGATTTCGCGTGCTGGATAGTGAATAGTAAATAAACGGATGAGCTCTTTATATTTAGTTTCACGCTATAGTCGTTTTACAAGTCCCTTTATTGTCTTAAATTATTCCAATTTATTTTCAAAACATTTCGTTCAAAACGTCAAAACAGACTATTTTTTTTCTAATAATATCATCAAAATCAACTAGATTACTACCCTCTAGATTGTTATTTCTTGTTTCTGAAGAAGGGACACGTGTTTAACTGGAAAATGCTTGCCAACTCTAATAATTATTTCAAAATCTAAAGCATGGTTTAACTTAGACTTCTCCATATCTCAACATTTAGAAATCACATCATTCAAGAACTCCATTGTAAAGCTCAATAGAATATAGAACGTAGTTCCATATACAGAGCAAAGAGAACCGCGATCTATTGAAAAAAAAACTATTGAAAAATGCTAATTAAATTCAATTTAACAGAGATAGAAATTTATTATATCAGTTTGAGGAAGTGGATTCCTCTTCAATCCTTCATGTTTAAAATATCGTGATCTATATATATCCATTTTGGTGTACCATATTCGCATATTCATTTTTTTAAAATGCATTAGAATTTCGGCTTATTTTTGCAATGCATGTTCGATAATGAATTAAAATATATGGTTGCGATAATAATTACAATGGTATCAGAGTCTGTGTAATAATTATGTGACAATTATCGTTTGGAAATTGAGTAAATGGCCTGTGACCGCTCTAAAGAATCACGTGACTAATACAAGCGACACGCGTGCTCTCTACATGAAAATATAACTTTTGTTGACATCACTAATCGACAGATCAAAATTCGCCTCAACTTTTATTTATTGTTGGCTTTATAGGCTAGAGAAAATGATGCCAAGTGTTTTTTCTTTCACCCCTCGAGAATCTATTTTCTCTCTCAGACCTCTCTTCCACTTCTCTCTTTAGAATGTACTAGGGTACACACAAACATACTAGGGCTTCGAACAAATCATTTTTAAAAATGATGTTTTATCATAAACTGTTACTGTACGGATTATGCGATTATCATAACGAAACATCATAAACTCAATGAATTTAAGAAAATATATCCATGAACTACGAATGTACGATAATGCAGATTGTAGTGTTGTAGCCATAACATAAATTTTCATTTGTACCAAATAATTAAGAACATTTCCTATGAAAATCTACTATATCACGTTGAAAGGACATTCTCTTGAGAGCCAGACATTTTTTAAAATCCCTTGATACTTTTATATCTTCAAGCCTAGCTTTAAAGTTCTACACATAACTCTTCAACGTTTTTCACAAATTAATAATAATATAGGTAAACCCACTCAATCATGATAGTCTCATTATTATTGGTAGCTTGAATGGGAAATTTCCAATCAATTACCTAGCATCTTTATCTACTGATAAGTTGATCAAACACAATGCATTATTCGCCATTATTAAACATCTCCAGCACTTATGTTACTCCTCCGATGTGATATGAATGAAAAAGTGAAACTGGTGAGCGATCTTGCACCTTTGCCAACATTGATTTGAAACGATTTGAAAGGTTCATCTTGAAAGTATTTTTGGCTCAACTGCACTCTAAAATTATTTGAATGTTATGTCTAAAGCAGCCTTACGCCACGATAACTGCTACTTTACTCAGGGTCAAAATCTTACTTCATATTACCTATCGAGTTATTTATTATTTATATACCGTACTGTTACTATAATAAGAGTCACTCATCGTTTGAAATTTCGAGAAAACCTGAGACACCATCAATTTTCTAAATTTATTGAACACAAATATATCATATTCATATCTTTATAATATTATCTTTCAAAAAATAAATAAGTGGAAAATTGAATTCTTTAATTACTTGGGCAGTATGAGATTGCTGAATAATCTCTAAAATAATCGCGGAAATTCTATTAAATTCTGATACCGTATACGTTTTACAAGTTTATAAACTACTCAAAATAGAATAAAAAAATTGTCGTTCCTCTCCTATTTACATAGCCTAGAACCAATAGCTGACATCGTAGTGCGTGGCGTATGATATTATCAGAGATATTCAACGACAAATATTATAATTATTAATATTGAATGCTCCCCTCCCAAAAAGTCAATATTAAGAAGTTTCAAAGTTTTAGCTATCTTAAAAAATTGAATTTAACGAGAAATATTCGATGGAAGATTGGACAAAAGCCAACTCTAATTCTTTTATCAACGTTAATAAATAACTAAAAACTTGATAAAATACGTAGCTACTGGAAATATGATTTGTAATTCTTGTCGTACGTATATGATCTACAATAAAAAATAGTTGAAAAAGAATGATGATCAAGTACCAAAATAGATTTGAACCAACTTTTCCCCTGTCTCACTAATAGGAAATCTTAAATTTTCATTCAATAAGAAGGTTGTTGTAATTCAAAAAATGATCGTCCATGCAAGACTTATATATATAGGAGGACGTCCTGGAAGAGGCTATACACTACACGGTAACTGATTATTTTAGCATAAGTTTTGTCTTGAAATTCTTTAGATACTAAATTCTAATACAACAGTTCTTTCATAATTTTCATTACACTATTTTGTATAATGATTGAAAACAATGGTGGTGAAGAGTCTATTGAACTCTGCTGTCATGACATACCAAGCAACTACATAAACAATCTGGTATGGCGCACTCACACAACTTTCCTTGCCGTTATGAAAATTTATCACCTGACGCAAGTGTTCCCGCGCATCTCAAGTCTACTATTTAAAGATCCAAGCCAGCTGGTGACAGGACAATAAGGCTGCAGACACACAAAGTTTGCTATCTCTTCATAGTGAATGATCTAATAGAATCAACATTTTCTCGATTTTCGAGCTTATTTTCAATTTTTGGTGAAAATTATACTGAACATTAATTGAAGAGATTTTCATGCTCAATCTTTTTCTCTTGGAATTTTTTGTTTAAATTGTATCTAAAGCCTGATAATTGGGAATCTAAAATCAAACTTTGCATAGATGGGGCGGAGCTCCTGAAATTTTTACAGATATGGGACTTGTGGCAGTTGATAGAGCTTATCAATGACTATTTCAAGTATAAATTTGATCAAAATCGTTGGAGCCGTTTTCTAGAAAATCGCGAAAAACCCTGTTTTTGACAACATTTTCGCCTTTTTATCCGCCATCTTGAATTGCATCAGATCGAAATCGTTTGTGTCGGATCCTTATATTGTAAGGACCTTAAGTTCCAAATTTCAAGTTATTCCGTTAATTGGGAGATGAGATATCGTGTACACAGACGCACATACACTCATACACACACACACACACACACACACATACTGGAACAAGGCCACAAACGGGGAGGTGAGAAATGAACATACAATGCGGGGAGGCTGGTTTACACACATTTACACACATGTCAGAGAATCAATTTTTGATTCAGATGGTATATTCAGATGTTCTAAATACAATAGTAACATTTTTTTCTGTTAACTTGGAAAAAAAATTACACATCAAACCTACAAAATGGGGAGAAATGTGTGTACACTTTCACTGCACAGACCGGGAGAAATGTGTGTACACTTTCACTGCACAAACCGGGGAGAAATGGTGTGTTAAGTTTAACTTACAAAGCGAGGAGAAACGCAGCTCTTAACACGAGTTTTGGATGCAACACTTATTTCGCTAGGCTAAGATTTAAATTTGCAGGGCCGCCTATAGCGTCTTATTCAAATGAGAGTGAATTTTTTTTCACAAGTCATAAATTCAATTGGATGATTCGGAATAATATCAAATAAGAGCGTTTTATTAATTGATTATGAAGCTCTAAATAATTGAATTGAATTGAATAAAATTGCTGGAATGATCTTCCTAGACTTCATTCACTTTATTGAGGACTTGGAGAGTCTCCTTCAAATCGACCATAGTTTCCTTCCATATGCAAGATATGGAAGGACAATCTAGAAATATGAAATACAGAGTGGCGCAAAAAGATGGGAACTTTTTGATGTGATGTTGACAGGATTAAGATGGTCAGAGAAACGCGATTAGCATGGCAAGTTTGTACAGTAACATTGGAGTTTCACTATCCATGTAACAGTAGACCGTTTGAGAACGTGTACTGTTATTGAATCAATATAATATTATTTCTATAGACTAATTTTTGGAGTTCAAGTTTTTGAAAAAGCATAGTTTACACAGCTTTTCCTGTTAAAACTGTCAAATTCTCAAGTTTACTGTCATAACAGTTCTATGGGCGTACAGAAAATTTTATTGTTTTTAATTCAGTTACTACCTATAGTAATTTCTATGTTTTATATTGATCTTATAATTTATTATTTATAATTGTAATTGTGTTTGATGTTGTTAAACAAATTGTATTTTTGTAACGACATTAGGACAGCGAATCTCTGGCTTCCTCTCTATTGTTATTATTCGGTAATCCATTCCATTTGGGTTGAGCCCAATTATTCATATACAGTCAGCAGTTTTGCGTCTTTGTCACTGTGATATTTCGTTTTAGGATGTATATAAATTGTCTCGCCTTTTCAATAGGAACTAAACATTAAAACTCCAAACATTAAGGAAAATCAAAATTCAAAATGACATTGGCTAAATGTTACAGGAACGTCAGCTCACATATCAATATCAACAATATAAAACACATAATCAAATCAAATAAATCTTTATTCACATGATACACAAATGAAACAATTAAAAAAAAACCATTATCTTTATCTATATATATAAAAGCGAAATGGCACTCACTCACTCACTCACTCACTCGCAGAACTAAAAATCTACCGGACCAAAAACGTTCAATTTGGCCATTTATGTTCAGTTGGCCCTTAGAGACGCACTAAGAACGGATTTAGAAAAATTTCCAAAGATACGCCCAAAATCTGCATTTTTTTCTTTTGCTTTTTCTCAGATTTATCGAGAACAAATGAACAGAAATTGTTCAAATTTAGTACAGAAGCTCAGTTAGGGTGTAATAATGTGTTAGGATGAATTTGCAATAACGTCTAAGATACGCCCAAAATTAGGGTTTTTCCAGCATTTTTTGCTTTTTCTCAGATTTATCGAGAACAAATAAACAGAAATTGTTCAAATTTAGTACAGAAGCTAAGCTAGGGTGTAATAATGTTGTGTTAGAAGGAATTTGAAATAACTCCAAAGATACGCCCAAAATTAGTTTTTTTTGCGTTTTCTCAGTTCTTTAATCAATAGACAGAGAATGTTGAAATTTGGTACATATAGGATTAGCTAGGGTCTAAAAATTTTGTGATGAGGTGACTTTGATATTTCA
Organism: Nilaparvata lugens; assembly: GCF_014356525.2. Classification (NCBI taxonomy): domain Eukaryota; kingdom Metazoa; phylum Arthropoda; class Insecta; order Hemiptera; family Delphacidae; genus Nilaparvata; species Nilaparvata lugens. The sequence goes on from NC_052508.1 coordinate 44,023,924, forward strand.
TCAAAGATTATTTCATCAACGATTTCTGCGTTTTCTCAGTACTTTGACTTTCTGATGGAATGAAGCATGCTCAAATGAAAAATGCAGTCGGGGCTCCTGGCTAGACGGATATGGCAAGCGAAGCGAGCCTGACGGCTAGTAATAAATAAAATAAAAATTCCTCAATAACTAGCTTCCAATACTACAATTATGAAATTATTACAATAATAAACCATAAGAGACGACTCATTTGAATATTATCCATTCATATTAATCCATACAAAATGCTTCTCAAGAAGTGGAATCCTCTAAAGAGTAGCTAAGAATTCAGTCATCTCATCAGAATAGCCATCAGTGATTTCCTGAACTAAATCAACACAAGAACGTCTCTTATGGTTTATCATTGTGATAATTTCATAATTGTACTATTGAAAAATAATTATTGTGAAATTTTATTTTTATTTATTATAATTGTTTTTTTAAATGTTCCATTTGTGTATCATGTGAATAAAGATTTATTTGATTTGATTATGATTGTATTATTATATTGTTGATATTTATCTCATCTGCAGTTGCTGTAATACCTAGTAGGAAATTCCAATCATTTCCTTGAGAACTCAGGTACAGCTTGAGTTCGTCCTTGTCGAAGTTGGTAGACTGCGACGTCCTTTCTCTTTCTTTCTCTTCACTTTCCCTATTCTAAAATCCTTCTAGCTCTCAGGTACAGCTTGAGGACTTCCTCGCCGAAGTTTCTAGACTGCGGCATCCTTTCTCTTTCTTTCTCTTAATTCTTCCTGTGTTAAAATCCTTCCTGATCTCAGTTCCAGATTCGAGATCGTCCTAGTCGCGGGTTTTCAGACCCGCGAATCCTTTCTAAAATTCTTAGAAACCTGTCTTCTTTAATAGCAAATATTATTTGCTGGCTTTACCTGTGGAAAATTCACGAATTTTCCCGTGATCTCAGTTGCAAATTAGAGATCGATCTTGTGGTAGTCCTTAGACTGACAATTACTTGGAAAAGTCTATTGAAATCTTTTCCTGAATTAGGAGTCTCTGACTCGATATTTTCCTTGTGGAAAATCCTGGAAGAATCCTTTCCTACCCTGACAACGACAGACTGTTGTCTTCCCGATATTATTCTACAGACTGTGTCTGTGAAAAATCTTTTCTATCCTCTCATAATAGTCGACACACTGACTATTAATTTAAAAGCGTTTCGGACGATTGAGAGTGATCCCCATACCCTTAAGGGCAGTCACAGATTGGCCCTTAATAACCGGCGCGCAGTCATCAGATTAGCGCGGAAATCCTGTTTAGCAGTTTCAGAATTGCTGAAAATCCTTTCGCAGCTGCAGGCTCGCGATTCAGAAATCCAACACCCGAAACCTTATCCTCTAAACTTTAATTACCACATAATTGAAATTGATATACTGTATTTAGCTAGCAGGTCCAGCTTGCTGAGAGCTAGAGCGCAATTCTCAGATTGCGGATTATTGAGCAGATATTTATTTGCTGTAGAGAATAATAATCTTATTATTGATTCTCTGTTCCCTATACCTTATACCGTATACCTCATACCCTGCACCCTATTCTCTATAGCTCTCACCTTAAACCCCATTGAAAACCTACATCCCGGGCTTGCAGGTACAGCTTGCTCGCCGTCAATTCGCAGTTGGTTCAGATTGCGTACTACCTTTATAAATAGAATTATTGGTAGGGATCTGATAGTCAGATCCGTCTCCTTGTATAGGGTTATCTTAATCTCCCTTAACACCCACCCTGTATTCCAAGGCCGAGGGCCGAATCGGCCAGCAACGGCACGGGCAAACACTCTTCCCCTGAAAGTAAAAATCTCGCGAAAGAAGCAGAGGGTAAAGAATCAGGATAGAGGGAGAAGTGTAGGTCCGGTATCTCCACCTGTCAGTACGGCTACTGACCCCGACCCATATCCGACTGTAGCTAGTCCGCGTTGTAGCAATACTTCGCAATTATTAGGAAACCTAGAGGGTGGAATAGGTCATACTAATAGCTAAAAGACGAACTTTAAACCCTTAAAAACAACCCTTAGAGTTAAAATATTGCCAAAAGATTTCTTAGTGCGCCTCTAAAGGGCCAACTGAACATACCTACCAAATTTGAACGTTTTTGGTCCGGTAGATTTTTAGTACTGCGAGTGAGTGAGTGAGTGAGTGAGTGAGTGCCATTTCGCTTTTATATATATAGATTTTTGGTGAAAATTATACTGAACATTAATTGAAGAGATTTTCATGCTCAATCTTTTTCTCTTGGAATTTTTTGTTTAAATTGTATCTAAAGCCTGATAATTGGGAATCTAAAATCAAACTTTGCATAGATGGGGCGGAGCTCCTGAAATTTTTACAGATATGGGACTTGTGGCAGTTGATAGAGCTTATCAATGACTATTTCAAGTATAAATTTGATCAAAATCGTTGGAGCCGTTTTCTAGAAAATCGCGAAAAACCCTGTTTTTGACAACATTTTCGCCTTTTTATTCGCCATCTTGAATTGCATCAGATCGAAATCGTTCGTGTCGGATCCTTATATTGTAAGGACCTTAAGTTCCAAATTTCAAGTTATTCCGTTAATTGGGAGATGAGATATCGTGTACACAGACGCACATACACTCATACACACACACACACACACACACACACACACACACACACACACACACACACACACACACACACACACACATACATACAGACCAATACCCAATAACACCTTTTTTGGACGCAGGGGACCTTGAAACGTATAGAAATTTGGAAATTGGGATACCTTAATTTTTTTCGGAAAGCAATACTTTCCTTACCTATGGTAATAGGGCAAGGAAAGTAAAAACAATAAAATTACAGGCTAGATATTGTGTTCCTTTCTTAAATGCCAGATTGCTTAACTTTTTTCACATGAGTTCAAGGCCTAGAGATGAGTTCAGATAAAACTATCTCCTATTGTAACAATTACAATACATCTTTCTATAACTTGTAATTGAATATGAATTGAATAATTTTTTTTTAATTTTTTAATTTTTTATGTATCTTATTACTTCCATAACCTATATATAGACCTACTTACAGTGACTTCTATCATGTACAACTGTTCATATACAATTTTTATAGACTTGAAAAATGTTAAAAACATTTTCTCCAAATAAAATGTAACAGTAGTATATTATATCTTTAGGGTATAAGATATTGTAAGGCTTGTATCTGTAATAATAGGGATTTTAGTGGATACAAATGGAAAAAGAGAAATAAATGAATATTTTAGTTAGTCAACTAGTAACAATAATTTGTTGCATAAGCCCATCTATTGTTTATATTTGCACATATGCCGGAAAGTGAACTTCAGCAATGATCGATAGAAGTCAAAATACTACAATCCAGGATTTCGTATTCACCTGAAAGGTGGAGAGACAGCAAGTGTTTCAGTTTGACAGCTTTCATACCATTATTCTAAAGAGCGCTAGAATTTCTAATATGATATTGTCCTCTTAGGTTTAATTTGAATGAATTTATTGTAATAAAAATTACTTTGGTTGGCTCTATTTGAAAACATGAATATCGAACTAGAAAAATATAGTATTAAAATTGGAGATTATTTACTTCTATATATTTAGATATACTTGAATAGCTTCGCTGCGAGTAAATGTGATTAGATTATTCTTCATTACAAATTAATTGTTCTGTAGTGAAATTGATCAATGAGGTGGGTAGTCCTTTTTTTCAAGGGAAATATTTTCTAGTAAAGATCATTCTCTTGAATACTAAGCAAACAAAATAAAAAAATTGGAGTAGAATAATATACAGTTATAATATAACTCATAATATAATATACCGGTATGGTATCACAACTACAACGTACTCAAAACATATATACATAATATATATATATATATAATATATATATATATATATATAATATATATATATATAAAATAGCACTAACAGTTGTAGTCCAGTCAATATAGGCATAAAAAAGGGGGTGTGCTTGTAATTTATATTGTAGTTCTGATTTTTTAATATGTTATTTGGGTACATAAGAGAAGTCCAGAACCAATTTCTTCATGCAAAATTTCCTTGTGCTATATACAGAGTTGCCCATAAACCTCGTATTTTCGGCTCATTTTCCAGTTTTTAGCTATTTCTGCCAAATCTCGTAATCTGACAGAAAAATTTGCTCTCGCCTTTTTTTAGATTATAAAATTCTTAATAAAATGAGATCATTCGGAACTCTCCATCTCCAATGAGTACTGAGTTATGATTTTTCAAAAATGAGAAATTTGAAGAAGAAAATCAATTTTGATGAATTTTAGTTTTTGATCAACAATATCTTCCGATTTTTACCATTTAGAAGTATATTTCAAAATCCCTCTAGGCGTATTTATGTGCTCTACAATCTGAGATCAGGTAGAGCGTTCTATCTCATATAGATTCCCAGGTACACCTGACAACAATGCTCCTTGTATTGTGAAAAACACCTAATTTTCAGCTTCAGCCATCATCACCAACTACATTGTCCTCACATTGATATTTCGCACAAAGACATAAGTTCATGAGATTATGTTCTATGAGAAGCAACCGTTAGATGCACTTCATTTCAGTATTTCCTAGTGGAGAGGCGCGCTTAAGGACACCCCAAGGATCAAAATTTCAAACACTTATAACTTTTGATACAATGCTCAGATTTCATCGTACTACACTTTATTCTTCTCGGCTCGTCAAGGCGGTCCAAAATCATGCATCATAGGTCAAATTCGGTTGAAGAATGGAAAATTTATTGTTGAGTGTACTATTTCAATATACAAAAAATGGCCAATTTCTATATTCAAAGCTATGTATCTCGGTAACCCCTCATTATAAAAACCATTACTTGATCTTGAAATGTACAATAGAATTTTATCTTTCATCTGCTGTAAATGATACCTGATCTCAGATTGTAGAGCACATAAATACGCCTAGAGGGATTTTGAAATATACTTCTAAATGGTAACAATCGGAAGATATCGTTGATCAGAAACTAAAATTCATCAAAATTGATTTTCTTCTTCAAATTTCTCATTTTTGAAAAATCATAACTCAGTACTCATTGGAGATAGAGAGTTCCGAATGATCTCATTTTATTCAGAGTTGTATAATCTAAAAAAAGGCGAGAACAAATGTTTCTGTCCGATTTGGCAGAAATAGCTGAAAACTGGAAAATGAGCCGAAAATACGAGATATTTGGGCCACTCTGTATATAGCACAAGGAAATTTTGCATGAAGAAATTGGTTCTGGACTTCTCTTATGTACCCAAATAATATATTTAAAAATCAGAACTACAAATTGCATGCACCAATGTATATAGTGACTGGACTATTGTGTTAAGATAAAAGTCACTGTAAGTAGACCTATATAAGGCTATGAAAGTGATAAAAATATATTCATTTATGATTGTTTAGTAGGAACATTGACTGCATTTAATAATAATTGTGATTATTTAAAAATACCTTCTTAATATATAATTTTGAAATGTAATAATTTTTCAATATGTAGGTACTGCTGAATGTTGAAAGATATTCCATAGTAAAGTACTAACAATTTTTCCAGGTCAGAGCACTTCCTTCAAGTGTGTTCCTTTAAAATTTCGTTTTTGAAACTGTGATAAAAACACGCACTAGAAGATATATTATTGAACTGTACGGTACAGAAGCGTTGAAAGCAACTCCAGATTACAACACATCAACTGCGACGCGCAAGGTGAAACAAGGACGTGAACACCGCCAATTTCGTACGTCAGGTCTGCCAACAGAAAAATCTTTATTTGCCAACTTAACGCCACAGTATATTACTTTACTCTTAGCTCAGTAGCGCGGGTGACGTGTACAGATTTGGGGAGACGCCATTAAAGAGAAGTTGGATCTTCTTGACAAAGACTTATTCTTTTTTTTAGTTATCAAAATTGAGTGACTTGATTTCTCATTAATAGGCGATAGATACATTCATAGTTTATCAAGAATCTACCACTTTGGAGCCGATAACTTCCTGTAGGTTAATAGGTGTGAAATGCTATCCAACCTATTCAGGAGAAATTGGTAGCACAGCAGAATAAGAATATTTTTATTGCCGTTAAACAAACTTAATTGTAATAGGCTACGTCAAAATACAGTTCGTTTTCAAAATACTATGTATACATATAATTAAATATTCTTAATAATACAATAAATAATATAATACTACTATAATAATACCTATAACCCACAACAGCACACAACGTCCCAAGGATATCCCATACTAGTCCCTGCAGGTCCCACAAATCCCATGGAATATAGGGATATTCTCAGAATATTCTGAGGAATTACCCGTTAACACAATTTAGTGGTCGACTTTCGGGGATGTGCGAGGGAAGTTTGAAGGATATCAGCGATATCCTTTTTTTTAAATCTGAAATGCTATTATATTATCACTCATTTCTGAAGAAGTAATAATATAATGCATTTTAAAATTTCAAACTAAAATAATAATTTATTATTATTACAATTACTAAGTTTTAGTTTGACTCGCTCAAATTCTGGTAATATCCCTAAGATATGCCCAGGATATGATGTTTCCAAATGACTTAAAAAACAAAACAATAACTGTCGATTTTAAAAATTTGACAAACTCATATGTAAGCTCTTACAAAAGTCTACTTTATTCTAAAAAATAGTCATTTTATCTCAGCAAATGACTGAGATATTAAAGATGAAAATTGAAAACAGATCTCATAAAGCAAAGTGCAAGTGTTATCTTCAAATTTACCGCAGTGTGAAGTTTGTGAATTGGAAAATTAATAGAATATTTCAAATATATTCTAATCACTCTATTTGATGTCTCTAGTCATTTAAACCTATTCACCTTCCATCGATAAATCTGACGGATTAATCAGGATTTTAATAATTTACATTTTCAACGATAGAAAATGGTTTATGATCGATTGAATTCGTTTTATAAAGCCCGCTTTTCAAAGCGTACAAGATGGATGCATCCGCGCATGCGCTGCTGCACTGATGACGTATCCGATGGCGTGCACGAGGTTTCTTCTCTCTTTTGTCTTGGCGGTTGGCGACTTGGCATTTGCAAGTTTTTGGAAGTTGTGAATTATTGTGATTGAATATTTACAGTAATAAGTTTACATAAACTTATTTTTAATAAGTTGATCTCAGTTATAATAGTTGTTAATAAATTGAGTGAGTGACTTGTGTTGGCGGTTGGCGACTTGGCGTTTGCAAGTTTTTGGAGGTTGTGAATTATTGTGATTGAATATTTACAGTAAGTTCACATAAAATTATTTTTAATAAGTTGAGCTCAAGTTATGATAGTTATTAAATTGATTGAGTGACTGTGTGTTTGTAGTGAATATAAACTTAATTCAACTTTTGGTTTTTGTTATTGTATGAATGAGTTAGGCTATACTTAAATATTTTTAGGTAGACTAGCCTATATAGTCCAACGTGAATTTCTCCAACAAAACTTTAAAATTAGATTATTTGTTTCTTATAATTTTGTAAGTGTTTTCATAGAATCTTACATTTTAGTTCTATTTTTAGTATTTTTAGTTGTACTGTGGTATGAATAATAATTTCAGTCTTACATAGGCTAGGCTACAATGAAACGGCGAAAGCCAATCCAAAATCTTAGCCAGAGGCATATTAGGCGGTTGGCATGTCTTGAAAATGATTATGATTGTACAAAATCCTGCAACAACTGAAACAGCAGATAGTCAAAACACATTTAATGACCAGCATGCTAGCAATAGTTCTACTAGCATACCGCCTTTATGTTTAGATACAATATGAACCAAAGCTCTACTTCCAGTGATGAGTCAAGTTGTCAAAATCAGACCCCAATTCAGTTTTTTTCTGATGAATCTTGTAATGAGCTACTTGATTTCCATAATTTCAATAGGCCTTCTGCCAATCATGAATCACTAAAAAGTGATTTAGCTTCTTGGGCCATACAACACAGTATAACCCATTCTGCTGTCTCATACTTACTGAAATTAATGAAAAGACATGGCCATATCGATTTGCCTTCTGACAGTCGTACTCTCTTGAGAACACCCAGGAGAACACACTTGAGAGAAGTTAAGCCAGGATTTTATTGGCATGCTGGCCTGGAGAACAGTCTAGTTAGCTGTTTGAGTCAGTACAATCTTGAATCCATTAGAAATGTTGAATTGGTTATCAATATAGATGGATTACCATTATCCAAGTCCTCAACCAGTTCCCTTTGGCCCATATTGGCTTCACTGGCTGGACAACAATTTAATGATGTTTTTGTAATAGGTGCTTACCATGGGCACTGTAAACCTGCTAACAACAACGAATTTCTAGAAGATTTTGTATCTGAAACTCTCAAAGTAATTCAATGTGGAATAATTGTACAAGAAAGAGTTATTAATGTTTCTATAAATATTTTGTTTTTGATGCTCCGGCAAAATCGTTCATTCTAAATGTCAAAGGCCATGGTGGCTACTCTAGTTGTACTAGTGCACAGTTGAAGGGGAATACCTAAACAATAGGATGTGTTTTCCGGATCCTAATGCTCCCAAACGAACAGACAATGACTTCCAACAAAAACTGATGAAGATTATCATCTAGGCTCTACTTTATTGGAAAAAATTCCAAATGTTGGTTTTGTTACTAATGTTCCATTTGACTATATGCATTTGGTATGTCTAGGTGTAATGAAAAAACTTTTACTGTTATGGATTAGTGGCGATTTAAGATTTAGGCTACAAAGTAGTAAGGTCAATCAATTTCAAATAAGCTTGAATCTTTGAGAGGCTGGATAGCATCAGACTTTGTTAGGAAACCGAGGAGCCTCACTCATGTGAAACAGTGGAAAGCTACTGAATTGATGATTTTTTGTTCAATCAACTAAGAGTCATTTGTGTTTTTGTTTCAGAAAAAACATGAGCAGTGATGACGATGAAATACCAACAACTGATAACGATGAAAACAAGTTACATGGACATCTTTTTGTGATGCATCAAAAATAATCAGAGTACCGGATTAGGAGTGCCTATTTGCTTGTGTAAATTAAATTGCCCAACTTTACAAATTTAAAATACTGATTTGAAACACGTCATGGGCAAAAGTTGATTCATCACATTGGTATGGTTACAACTGTAGAGACTGTATAATCATAATGTGGCCATTGGATGTTACAATTTTGATTGGCTATCTCGGTCACATGCTACAAATAAGACGCCATAGTTTTGCCAAGATTCTGTTTAATTCCATAGTAGTAGCTAATATAAAGGGAATGCATTAAATTTATAGATGTGTATTAGATACCATAAGTTTATTATATGATTGAATAAATGAGTTTAAATTATATCTTTCTTAATTTTTATTCAAAACTATAACATAAAATCCCAAGAAGATGCTTCTAGGATATTCCTGGCATTTTCCTGGCAGAATATCCCAGGGATTAGAATTTTGGCACTTGAAAGGATATCCTAAGAATAAGTTTTGGTTGTTGCAGGATGTTCTTATGATATCCCAAGAAAATGCTAAGAATATTCTCGGATATCTCTGGGATTTCCCTGAGGGATATCCCTGCGATCAGGATTTGGGCGGACATAGGCATTCCTAGGGATATACTTAGAATGTTTTGGGTCTTTGTGGGATTATCATGGGATGTCCCCAATATCCCGTTGCAATATCCCTTGGTCATTCTCAGGATCTTCTTGTGCTGTGTGGGAATGAAATACAATCTAATTCTTTAGAAATTATTATTTTTGAATTGTATTTGTGTCAGATACTAGGTATTCATTTATATTATAAAAAGGGTGGTTCTTTAACCATCTATTTGAAACATGTTTAAAAGCTTTTTCCGGCAGATTCCGCACCCATAGAGGAAGTTTATTGAACATCAGTCGTCTCTGATAAAGATGACTCTTGTGAGTTTTTGATAATCTAATTTGAGGAATAGCAAGATCTGATTGATTTATAGTGTTATATGAGTTCTGTCTTATCATCATAAATTACAAGTTTATTCGCTTCAAGCCAGGTTTTGGATACTTGTATACATTCTAATAGCTTTGTCTTAACATCAGACATATTCTTATGAGAGCACATTGATGTAGTAGCCTATCGTCTGCATACAGTATAGGCAAGCCTAATGGGATCACACCACAGTGAATGTCATTAATAAATATTAGGAAGAGAAAGGGTCCAAGGATTGAACCTTGAGGAACGCCTGATTTCACATCCAAAATTTACGATTTTCTATTATTAACAATTACAACTTGTTTCCTATTCAAATATGATTCAATCAGTTCTAGTTCCTTCCCAACAATTCCATAAAACTGCAATTTCGTTTTCAAGATACTATGAGAGATACAGTCAAATGCTTTTCGCAAGTCTTATAAGCCTACACCTGTAATCAATCTGTCTTCAAAAGACTCTAAGATCCCATTTATAATAGTCTCAACAGCCATTATTGTATTACGAGCAGGCCTGTAAGCATACTGATGACAATATAGAATATTATTACAATCAAAGTATGCATACATTTGATCAAACATAACAGATTCAATAATCTTACCAATAATAGGGACAATGGCTATAGGGCGGTAACTGTCGGGTTGTGTCTTATCGCCTATTTTATACACAGGACAAATCTTACTCAACTTGAGACAATTAGGAAAAGTAGCTTCAGAGAGAACAAAGTAAGTGGCGTGAGTATACCAGTAATGTTTTTTAATATTGAATTACTAAGTCCATAGACATCACCAGCATGTGAGGAACTTGGATTTTTCACACTATCCAGAACTATTTTAGAGCTCACCTTCTTCCATTTAAAATTATTTTGAAGTTCAATTGGCATGACAAACTTATCAAGTAACACTACTGGGTCTTTCTCTGGAATGTGAACATTATTGACTTTATCAGATACATTAATAAAATAATTGTTTAGAACATCAACTGATACTGGTATTTCTTGCTTGGTTTTATTTTTAGATGATTCTGTTTTTATGATATTCCAAGCTGTTTTGCATTTATTTTTTGAATTTCGAATACAATTATCATTAGCTTTAATTTTAGATTTTGCAATAGTTTTTTTATAATCTTTTTTGAATGCTATGTATCGCTGCCTATCATCCTCATCACTGCTTGATTTCCAGTTGTTATATAAGATCAATAACATAACTCTCATATTAGCAATAGTTTCATTGAACCACGCATTTTTTTGTTTATTTTGTGGCCTCATAGTATAACTCACCACCGGACAACAGCCATTGAAATTGTTCACTATCATATCCATGAATTTTTCGAAAGCATCATTGACATTCTCTATACAATACAAAGTCGTCCAGTCAACATTCCTGAGACTCTTTTCCAGTTCATGTAATTTAAAATCATTTATTATTCTCTTAGTTTCAATTGATTTACCAGTCTTTGGTTCATTTTCTGTAATGGAAAAATCTAACCATATTCCAGCGTGGTCCGTGGTCGGACAATACGCCCTCCTCCAACATACTGACTTTATAAGAGCCAGGCTGTAGATTCGCCGCAATATTGTCCAAACACGCCTTACCTCTTGTAGGCAAATTATTTACACAGAACAAATCAAAAGTTCTGAGAAGGTTCAAAAAATCTCGACTTTCAGCCCTTGCATTGTCCAAAATATTTACATTGAAATCACCTGTTAGAAAGATATATTTGAATTTTTTATTAATGATAAAGTTCATGAGATTTTCTAGACTGTAGAAAAATTCTCTGACGTCACTATCGGGTGTTCTATAAATATTAATCACAACTATACTTAGTTCAGTCAATTTTACTGCTGATGCTTCACAAACAAAATCCCTACCGTAAGCAGTGAGATCAATGGTTTCAAATTTGTTTCCCTTCTTCACAAAGATTGCAGATCCACCATGCGACCTAGGCGGCTCTCTACAGTAGAAACTCCCTAGACTAAAATTCTCTGGTACATAAAAACCTATTTCGTCATTTGTCGTCCAGTGCTCACATACGCATACAATATCTGCTGCTTTGGTGAGTAGATTAGCCTCCAGTATACCCAATTTATTTCTTATCGATTGAGCATTTATGAGAAAAATAGTTAAATCCATAACCCGCCGGTTGTTTTTCCGTTTATTTAATTTTGCAGTCACCTGAGAGTTTGAAACTTTATTGTCCAAAGGTACATACCAAAGGTACTCGAGACATCTTTGATTTCTGCCGCCATCCATTGAGACTTCAGAGACATGTCGATATCCGTACTTCTTTCTAAAAAAAGAGTACTTTCCTCAAGAATGTTTGATTTGAGGAATGAGTCACGCACGTCACCAGCCTCACTTTGTATTACAAAAGGATGTTCATCGTTGTCAGTAGTTGATGCTCTTGGAGTGACTGATGAATCTTGTAGCTTGTCCACGGCGGGTAGCTCGTGACTGGGTGAGAATCCACGAAAATCTATGATGGAGTCATCTTCATCTATAGCTGCCTCAGAACTCACTGCATGAATGTCATTGATAGAGTCAATCTTGATCAAACAGTCTGAACTCTTCCTTTCAGCAGCCTGTGTCACATCCTCGAGCTATGCTATGGTTCTGTATATTTCCTCGCAAATAATTTGTTTACCCGTTTTGTTATAATGCAGGCTATGACGAGTGAAACAACTACGGTTTAAGTACTGACTTGTATCTTTGAGGGTTAAGTTGAGTTTTCTCCACAATATTTCTTATTTGTAATTAGCAAAATATATGTCGTTATTCAGGGCAGTGTTGTCGAAACGATAGGGTATCGTGTGAATTATCACATTTGTCTGATTAGGTATAGAGCATAGAGCATAGAGTCCTTGCTGTATAGTCAGCTGATTGGGTTCATGCATATATGCATGTCGTTGCTTCCCGCCAGAACAACAACATAGTCTTCCTTAGTCAAACTCCTTATAAAACTCTTCCCACTCTCAATTACATGCTTCAGTTTAGCGCTAGATTGTGTGTAGACAAAGCAGTCAAATTTTTCATTCAGTCCTTGAACATATCTGGAGAGATTTCTACCCTGACTGTCAGCTAATATGACAATCTTATTTTTCTTGTTTATTCCCGGCATAGCTCTGTCAATACGCATAGGTTTTTTATTTTTAGTAATGCTCTTTCGATTATTTTGATATAGAGTTTGCTGAGATGATGATCTGTGTACCTGAGCCTCTACATGTATTCTATGAGGCATCGGATTGGACGGTCTATTTGAGTTTAGAACAGAAAATCTGTTAACAGTCTTAATGACATCAATATTTTTTTGTCCGTTCCTAGGCTTTTTTTGTCCGTTATCCTCAGCAGTATATTGTTCTCTGTCCCGTGAGCTAATTTGTTCTGTTTGAATCAATTCTATCATCGCATTCTTATCTTTTAACTCATTGATCAAACTTGACTTTGTGGCCTCAAGATATTCTATATGAGATTTCAAAGAATTCACTTCCTCGTCCGCCTTCTCTTCATTGAATAGAGAATTTTTAAAACATTCTTTCCTCCTATCCCTTTCAACCTCCAATAGTTTGGACAACTGTTTATTTTCTCGCAAATAATTTGTTTACCCGTTTTGTTATAATGCAGGCTATGACGAGTGAAACAACTACGGTTTAAGTACTGACTTGTATCTTTGAGGGTTAAGTTGAGTTTTCTCCACAATATTTCTTATTTGTAATTAGCAAAATATATGTCGTTATTCAGGGCAGTGTTGTCGAAACGATAGGGTATCGTGTGAATTATCACATTTGTCTGATTAGGTATAGAGCATAGAGCATAGAGTCCTTGCTGTATAGTCAGCTGATTGGGTTCATGCATATATGCATGTCGTTGCTTCCCGCCAGAACAACAACATAGTCTTCCTTAGTCAAACTCCTTATAAAACTCTTCCCACTCTCAATTACATGCTTCAGTTTAGCGCTAGATTGCGTGTAGACAAAGCAGTCAAATTTCTCATTCAGTCCTTGAACATATCTGGAGAGATTTCTACCCTGACTGTCAGCTAATATGACAATCTTATTTTTCTTGTTTATTCCGTGCATAGCTCTGTCAATACGCATAGGTTTTTTATTTTTAGTAATGCTCTTTCGATTATTTTGATTAGTTTGCTGAGATGATGATCTGTGTACCTGAGCCTCTACATGTATTCTATGAGGCATCGGATTGGACGGTCTATTTGAGTTTAGAACAGAAAATCTGTTAACAGTCTTAATGACATCAATATTTTTTTGTCCGTTCCTAGGCTTTTTTTGTCCGTTATCCTCAGCAGTATATTGTTCTCTGTCCCGTGAGCTAATTTGTTCTGTTTGAATCAATTCTATCATCGCATTCTTATCTTTTAACTCATTGATCAAACTTGACTTTGTGGCCTCAAGATATTCTATATGAGATTTCAAAGAATTCACTTCCTCGTCCGCCTTCTCTTCATTGAATAGAGAATTTTTAAAACATTCTTTCCTCCTATCCCTTTCAACCTCCAATAGTTTGGACAACTGTTTATTTTCTTCCGAAAGATCCGTTAAATTGTTACTCAATTCGTTGTTGACTGATATGGAATCATCAAGTTTACTTAGGACTCCGACTAAATCAGGAATCAAGTCAATAATGGCATCATTCGAATAATTATCAGCTATAACTGAGAGAGTTCCTCTGATTTTCACAGCCAACTCTATAACAGTTTCATTAAATAAGTCACCATTCATATTTCTAAGGTCAGATTGAACTTCCTGACTCAAATTTTCGCGACTACGGCGTGTGTTTATAGGCTTATTCATTTCTTATAAGAGGCGTGAGGAGTATAGATTTCAGAATACAATAGGAGAGAACAGAGAGGATAGAAGGAATTTGCCAAGAGAGCAGTCAAAGCGGATGAGTAGGAGGCTCCTGATTATGGATGTGAAAAGGATTTGTTTACAAGTCACCCGCCTTATTAGATACCTATTGAAAGTGAAAGTTCCTTTGCCGATATCAGAGATAGAATCCACCCGGCCGTGCTGACGTTGTCATGGAAACCAAAGGACGCCACTGTCCACTGCCACTATAAAAGTTGGCCAAACGAAAATGGGTCCCTCAAGGTCAAAGCTTGATTCAATGATTCAATGATTTATTTCAGCCAAAAAAATACATCAAGTACACTAGGCTAGGTCAATTCACAGACAAGTCATACCACCACAATAACAAATATATTATCAACTTAAATTATTATCACAGAATGCACTAAACTTATTCTTTAGGAATATAATATACATGCAAAATAAGTTTTAATCCTTAGAGATGAAATTAATACAGCCTAAAAATGTAATGTGATTAACTTTCAAATATAATAAAAAAAGTAATTACTATACAGATGAGATCATCGAATTTAGGTTGGCCTCCCTGAATTCATCAATAGAATAGAAGGGATTGGAGATCAACCATGACTTCAACCTTCTATTGAAAGTCTCAAGGGGCAGGCTTCTTATTTCGTTAGGTAGCATATTAAAAAACCTAATACCAGATGAGGGAAAGCTTCTACTTGTTCGCTCCAATCTGACTCTTAACTGGAATATATTCTGGTTTCTCCTTGTTACATGACCATGAATCTCATTAGCTAAAGTGAATGAATCTAGATTTTTCTTCACAAACGTCAAGCACTCATATATATAGAGATTGAAGACTGTCATCACTTTCAACCGGATGAACAGTGGCTTACAATGATCAATCCTTCCAGCCCTCACCACAACCCTAACCGCTCGCTTCTGCAGCAACAGGACCTTATCCACACTGGTCGCATGTCCCCATAGGATTGTTCCATAGGCTATATGGCTCTGAAAAAAGGCAAAGTATGCTTGACGCACAAAAGTGTCAGGCACACAATCCACAAGCCTCCTCAACAAGAACACAACCCTACTGAGTCTGATGCATAGTTGATCTATATGAGTCTCCCACGTCAACTTACTGTCCAGGGAGAACCCCAACAGTTTCACAGTATCTGTAGTGGAATTCTGGGGATTGAGACTAAAAACTAGCTCCTGAGTCTTATCATTATTCAGGGCAAGTATATTTGCACTAAACCACTGGGAAGCACTATCATACAGCTCTCTAACAAACCAACTTGGCAGACTCGATACTATCATGCTCAGCAAAAAGAGACGTATCATCTGCAAACAGAAGAACACCACCATTCACTGAGTAATAAAGGTCATTTATTGAAATAAGAAAGAGCAAAGGCCCCAGAACTGACCCTTGTGGGACTCCGTAGTGTAAAGGAGCAGAGCCTGACAATTCTCCATTCCAGTCCACAACCTGGGACCTATTACCGAGATAAGATTTCATCAAATTAATAGCACTGACTCCTAGACCATACCTCTCTAGCTTTTTCAACAATAGATCATGTGAAACACAGTCAAAGGCACGTGTCAAGTCACACATCAGAAGTGAGGATGATTTTTTACCTTCAAAAGCATCTTGGATTAATTGTATAAGAGTATGAACGGCCAACACAGTGGACTTTCCCTTCCTAAAACCAAACTGAGCAGGAACCAGCAGATTATTGTTCTCGAAATACTCATAAAGCTGGACACATAATACTGTTTCATAAATTTTGGCAAATACTGGAATAATGGAAATGAATCTATAATTACATACATTGTCTACAGCACCTTTTTTGTGGACAGGGACCGTTCGTGAAACCTTGAGCTCATCCGGGAAGACACTCTGATCTATACACTTATTAATTAGACAAGCAGGAAATTAATTACTCTTAATTCAGGAAAAAAAATGATATACACATATTCACATACTTTAACCAGGTGATAGTTGTGTGTTACGGTCATATACAACATTTATCTTTATTTTTCTCGAGCAACTTTGTAAGTCTTTTTCTCAAAACGTACATAACTTTCAAGTCCCATCGACATCTACGATTTATACAACATTTATCTTCATTTGTTTTTAGAAATTCATCACTTTTGAACTCCTAGGTCTTCCAGAATGCTCTATAATGTAAGGGAATACCGGTTTGGAGATAGAGAACTCTCATTTGATACTACGAGAAGGGATAGGCCTACTCGTAGAAGGAATGAATAGATTTAATTTGGCAACATTTGAAAAGATGAATGCCTTCAAAGGTTTCCTACTGGAGATTTTCATTCAAAGTTTTAATATCCAACAATTATAAAGTTGAAAAAAGGTACTGAATGTAGCCTATTTCTCCTAGTAATACTTTGAATGATAATATAGTCCTATATTTTTTCAATCACTGTTTTATCATCATAATAATTAGGCTTGGCTTAAATACTTTTTATCTTGAGCTTTCTCGTTATTTATTACGGAGCTGTTTCCTTTGTTCATTGTGATATTCTTCTGCAAACTCAACCAATAATATCTATCTATCTTTGAAAATTGATTCTAATACCAATCTCAATGCAGAAGACATATGAAGGAAAAGCTAATATTAATTTGATAAAAGTGAAATCAAGAGCGTTTGCTGAGAATAAAGGTTGTTGGTGTAAAATATCTTTAAATATACCCAACCATTAGTGATTTGAAAGGATAATGAGGATGATTAATGGATGAAGATGGTAAGCGCACCACTTTTCTTCCTTATGATAGTATATTATGATATTTGATGATTTTGCTTGTTATAAACAATCAATTGATCTACAATTAAATTTCAATTGAATTCTTGATAAAGAACTTTGGATTCAAAATTATTTCTACTCAGTGACCAAAGCACAATCTAGAAACATAATTTTTATCATATATACATCACTCACACTCAATGTGGTAGAAAATCCCCAATATGGAACAAAAGAGAGTATGGGGTGATAGTATAACACTCATATCATAATTGCATTATAAACTGAATAAATTGCAATTCGAAAAAATATCTCAAAATTTGCCCAACTGTTATCTCTCCGGTTATAGGAAAATAATGTGGAGATTGAAAAGAATTGGAACTCACCACACATTATCCTGTTTTAAATGCATGAGAGTTCAATTTCTAGAATAGAAATGCCCTCCGAGTTGGTTGAAGAGATTGTCATCCTTTCGTAGTCTTTGAAACAGGCATTCAACCGATCACTTGTCTTATAGAATTATCGAGTTTATTAGAAGGAATATATTTTAGGATACTTATAGTATAAATTTTTATTCATATGTTTACTTTTCAATGTATGATTGATTCCTATTCATTAAATATGCATTATTATTGGATCATGAAGTGTTGATTTTCCCTTTCACAAATAAATGAAGAATGAGAGTTTTACAATAAAATAACAAGTATCATCTGAGAGTTCCTCTTACAAATAATAAATGAGAAATATGTGTTCCACAATACCAGAGCAAGTATTCAATATAATGTCAATTATAATTCTCAATTATTGAGAATTCCCCATGCGGCATGCATGCTTTAATATATATTCACCCTTATATTTTGTTGTAGTTTCCAATTAGAGAGATACAACCAGAAAACTATATCCTGATCAAGTATGTGAAAGCCATAATTTTCCTGGAAAAAGAGATCCTCCTAAGGGATTAGGCAAGATGTTCTATTGATTCTACATAATATACAGTACACAGACAAGATGAAGGATTGTGAAAGAAATAATATTATAGTACAATCAATGTTTTTACGTTTTTAAAAATCAATGTATCGAAAGACAAAACATTGATGTTTTTCCACCTTAACGTCGATAAGTGAGTTTTTACGGATGATACTAAGAAGACTACGGTATTATCACTGTGCTATTATATCCTTGGAGTGACTCAGATAGTGAAAATAAATTTCCTTTTTCAAGTACATAAGGGACAGAACTTTTAAAAAGTAGTTAACAATAAAGAAATATTACTGATTGGCAGCAGCCAAACTGAAAGGCTATAAATTGTTTGTAGTTGTAGGTGATCAGACTTGACGTTTAGCGAAGGAGATTGATATTTAATCGAATTTGAAAAAGGAAATTCAATATTCTAAACTAATTGTTTCATAGATTTGAATATTTGTTTGATAAAAAACAAATTACGACGGTATTCTTTTGTCCAAATTTTGTAAAGAGAATGAAGTTGAACTAATAATATTACTTTTTTTATTGAATGGATGATAAAATGATTAAATAATTTTGAATGAATAAATACTCAAAAGATATGTCAGAAACAATGGATGAATAGATTTTTATTAGTATTAATATTAATACAGTGAAAATGATATATGTACAGTATATGATATTTCACCCTTACTCTTATATGATAAAAAAGGGTGAAATCAATTCTATTGAACCCATATCACTTCTATTGATAAGCTTATAGAGTTTTAATTTATTACTTTGGTAAATATTAGAACTCAATTATTTTGGAAGTTGATTGAGTTATTGGTATATATTTTTCATGAATTTCTAAATACTTAAAAGTACAAAAAGAGCTTCCAAAGTGACTACAATTCTATTTGGAGCTGTTGTTCCAATATTTGAACAGTTACTCATTGGAATTTCAGCAATTTTGGACTTGTGTTATTCAAGTAACAGTCTTTCAAATAATTGAAGTCAGGTTGTGACTAGAAAGATACATAAATTTTGTTCCTAAAATTTGTCATCTTCATAGTTAAGTCACAAACCTCTCGGGATATCCTCGAAGATTCTATCCTAAAATTTCATCAGTAATATTTGAACAGTTACTCATTGGAATTTCAGCAATTTTGGACTTGTGTTATTCAAGTAACAGTCTTTCAAATAATTGAAGTCAGGTTGTGACTAGAAAGATACATAAATTTTGTTCCTAAAATTTGTCATCTTCATAGTTAAGTCACAAACCTCTCGGGATATCCTCGGGAATTCCTCGAAGATTCTATCCTAAAATTTCATCCTGAGCTAAGTTTAGCAATCATTGATACTCATATCGTATTCATTCAATAACACTGATAGCTTTATTTAGGGAATGAAAATGAATTAATGGATATCTGCACTCCTTACAATACGAGGGCCACTTTTCCAGAGCTAGATTAATTTGGTGTTAAACGCATGTTGAGGAACTCACTTGTAATACGAAAAAGCTCTTTCTTCCTAAGAAACGAAGAATCCAACCTCTTATTCAATTCTAAATGAGTATCTAACGCTGACACGTGCCACAGAAGTTATGTAAATCTTCAAGAGTATCCAACAGTATCACATAAAAATAGTTGATGTCATCATTCTAGTTTTGATAAGGCCTTTAAAATTATGTATCACACAATGGGTGTTTACATTCAAAAGTTTGAGTTACAACCACTCATTTCTTTAAAAACTAAAACTTCAATCAGCCACCATTTTGGATACAAGTATCATAGAACATTTTTGTCGATGCCATCTTTCTTGTTCCAAGATGGCCTTTAAAATGATGTACCACACAATGGGTGTTCACATCTTAAAATATCCGAATTACAAACCCTAAGTCACCCTCTTATGAGGGGTTGAAATTCAGTTGTACGTCAGGTGGAGTCTAAAATCCGATTCTTGGCTGCCAAATTGTGAGGGCCAAAAATTTCCTGGGCCAGAATTGTAAAAAATAAATTAACTGCGCTTACATCCCTCATATATCATTCCATCCAGTTATCCCAATTATATTAAGCAAGCAATTTATGTATATATATTTTTATATTTGGTTATTTAAATTTATTTTTTATATTTGATTTTATATATTTTTTTTATATTTGATTATTTATATTTATGGTTATTTATGTCCAACGGATGTCAAAAACAGCTCTAACGATTTTCATAAAATTTGGAACATATAGTAGGTTAATGATACAAAAATTCGATTCCACTAGGTCTCATCTCTGGGAAAACTTGCTGAACGACATTAAAACGATAATATCATCCTTGGAAAAACAGCTGAGACTTTCATCTTCTGTGGATGATAAAAAAATGAGTGAGAAGCACTCGGTCTGTGGAGAATCAAAATATTTCATCGCCGAAATTCATAAGCTGTTGGATAGCCAGCTGTAAAATATAAGCATAATCATTTTAGAGAGTAATTGTGTTCTGTTTATCAATAAATGAAAATAATGAGCGAAGCTCGGTGCCCCGATATTTATATGATGAAAAGCCTCATTTAAATGTGCTGAGTAAGATTAATACTCTTGACTTTGCTATAAAATTAACCATTGAAAAGTTGAAAAAATTGAGGGGGTCCTATAGGTACCCCCAAAGTGAAATATTCCATATGTGATATTTTTTCTTCAAAAATCACACAGCCCTCTGGATTTAATTTTGCCAAAAAATAAAATTTCCTTATTTAATAAAATGAGTTTTATAATATTTTCTTTATTAAACTAATAATATTGTCAACTATTTGTCATTATTTCGGGTAACTCGGGCAAGAACTTCGTAGCCCGTACTATTTGGTCGGGTCACGATTGCTGACCCGGCCCACAAAGTAGGTTGTCACCAACGTTAGTAGACAGTCTGTCTACTAACTTTGGGTTGTCACATCTTCTCTGTGACCGGTCGAGAAAAATCAAAGATGGCGACCATGTTATGAACACTGAACTCTAGAGTATAGACAATACCTACTATTACTTCAGGCCTCACAACTGAAGCTCTAATAAACTATGACGTCATCACATGTAGATCGATGATCTACTGGCGGTAAGCAAGCGAAATAAGAGCGCTGATGATTGTTATCACATCTGATATGGTAATCAACAAAATTGGAATCATAAATTCAATTTTCACGGTCTTCCATTTCAATGAATATGGTTTGTTTATCATTTTTCTAATATTCGTTTGTGAAAAGTAAAGATGAATTTGGGGTTTTGAATCATGAGATACTGTTGTGTACCCAATTGTTGCGGGAATTATAACAAGACTCCAAAAGTTTCCGTAAGGTATTTTCTTTTTCGAAAGACGAAACTTTGAAACGAAAATGGATACAAGCGATAAAAAGAAAGAACTTCAATTCTACAAAACAACGGTTTACGAGAAGTGTAGAAGTACAGTGTAAATGAAGTGTGAGTGGAAAATTGAATCAAAGTGTTAAAGAACAGTGTAAATAAAATGTGAAAGAACAGTGTAAATAAAATGTGAAAGAACAGTGTAAATAAAATGTGAAATAACAGTGTAATTGGAGTAGGGAAGAACAGTGTAAATAAAGTGTGTAAAAAAACATTTGTACTAATGAATAAAAAAATAAATGCAAAGTGTTGGAACTGTTCATAACATCATAATATTAAAGGTTTTACCTAACTAAAAAACATTCTCCTGATGAGTTTCTTTGTACCACAGATTTATTGTGATCGAGTTTGTGGGAGCCTCTTTCCTAAAAAAGAGTTATATCTAATTTGGTTTATCTTTGATTTACCTCTCCTTCGATTCTGATATAGGCTATTATTAAGTATTTTTGGTTGAGATTAATTTATTAATAGCTCTATCACTGAATCGAGTAGGCCTATGTCTATCAAGCTGAAAGTATGGATAAATTATTTCATTTGTGGAATAAAGTGTTTTTATTTCAATAAAATTTCTATTTAATAAAATACAAAAGTCTTTAATCTGGAATTTAGATAGTATTCCATCCAATAAAAAATCGATACAATACCAAAAGTTAGAGAGCAAACATTGATTCAATTTATTACCAACAACATTTATTTTACATGAATATGATATGAATATTACAAACATTTGCATTATAATCTAAATTATTATCCATTGTACATTTCTACACTACAACATTCAAAAAGATCAGACAGGCATTGAATTTGAAACACAAAGACAGACACATTCATAAGGCGCTGTTCACCTGTTCTAGTATTTTCTATTCTGTATCGTATTCGACTTAACAATAATATAAAGTGTTCAATAAAGATCATTGAAATAATTCTACTGAGAGTTCTTATTCTTTCAAAAATACACAACAGAACTCTTGAATCAAGTCAAATAATTACTAACCTGAACAAGTATGACCAAAGCTTACTGAGCCTGGGCCAAGAACAGATCTCTCCTAAACTAAACTTTTTCTAATCTGAGATTTTCCTAAAATTAGCTTCACCTAACTAGAGTTTTTCCCAACCTAAGCTTTTCCTAACCTAAGCTTTAACTAACCAAAGCTTTTCCTAACATAAGCTTTACCTAACCTTAGCTTCTCCTAACCTTAGCTTCTTCTAACCTAAGCTTTCCCTAACACTTGACTTTTTCCTGACCTAAGCTTATCCTAACCTTTGCTTCTCCTAACCTAAGTTTTTCCCAACTCAAAGCTTTCCCTAACCTGAAGCTTTTCCTAACCTAAGCTTTCACTAACCAAAGCTTTCCCCAACCCTAGCTTTTCCTAACCTAAGCTTTACCTAACCCAAGCTTTACCTAACCTTAACTTTTCCCAACCAAAGCTTTTCCCAACCTAAGCTTTTCCTAACCTGAGCTTTTTCCCAACCTAAGCTTTTCCTAACCTTAGCTTCTCCTTACCTAAGTTTCTCCTAACTCAAAGGATTTCCTCAACTAAGCCTTCACTAACCAAAGCTTTCCCCAACCAAAGCTTTTCCAACCTAAGCTTTCACAAACCAAAGCTTTTGCTAACTAAAGCTTTTCCTAACCTGAGCTTCCTCTAACCTAATCTTTCCTAACCCAACAGTTTCATAACCTAAGTTTCTCCTAACCCAAGCTTCTCCTAACCTAAGTTTCTCCTAACTCAAAGCTTTTCCTAACCTAAGCTTTCACTAACCAAAGCTTTTCCTAACCTAAGCTTTTCCTAACCTAAGCTTTTCCTAACCTGAGCTTTCACTAACCAAAGCTTCCCCTAACCAAAGCTTTTCCTAACCTAAGCTTTACCTAACCTTAGATTCTCCTAACCTAAGCTTCTCCTAACCTGAGGTTTCCCCAATGGTTGTTACTTGTGTTGCATATGGTTGTATCATTCAAAGTAGAAAGACTGACAATAGAGGAAAAAATTCTTATCACCGTTTCCCAAACGATTTTGAGAGGAAGAAATATGTACGTGACAAAAATCAACAGATCCAAGAACAGAAAATCAGGCAGAAACTAAAAAAACTTATTCATTTTAAAGAGAAATAAAATATTGCCGGACTATTCACTCAACTATATGCAGAATCTATATAATGTGTATTGTAAAGTTTGAATGATGTGCTAAGTGTGAAATGAATGTGAAAATTCATATGTAGATAAAGCTTGTAAGAAAAATCATCAAATTAATGAGTGTGACATGGCCAGAATACATCATATTTCAGGAACTGAATACAACTGGAATATCAAATGTAACTAAGCTTACATTATATTTTCATAGTTCTATATTCTATAATATAATTGCAATATTGGTCAAATGTAGTTTTAGAGCAGTCACAGTGATCCATCACTGACTATTAGTTTAGTTTGAACGCATAATCTGTTGTTCTGTGATCATTAAGTACGTATGATCACATATCAATCTGAAGGTATTCCTGTGTTCTAAAACTTTATTAGCAACATTTTGTTGTTTAAAGATTGCATAATAGCCTATTGAAGAGATTAGAAACGTATGCAAATGTTGAATATCAAACCATATTTTAGCTTGCACATTGATAACTACCAAACAGTTGCAGCTAAAAAAAAAGGAATGACACAATTGTAGGGGATTATGTAAGGAAGACATGGAATTTAATTTTGCTGCGATATTCTTATTAGAACTGAAGATAAAGACGATTTCCGTAATGCTTGCCATATAAAGCCTTGAGACGGCTATATGGCGAGGTACCCAACTATAGTGTGGTCCACGTTATAATGGCAGTGGATAAAGATATAAGAATAGCGATGCCAATTCAATGCATTAATTAATTATATTTCTACACCGTCAAAAACATAATTGTCATCGTTGTGGACCTAGAAAAGGATAGTACCACCGGCTTTGTCGAATGATAGACAAGGATAGCAAAACCGAAGTTGATCAAATACTGTCATTATAACGTGGACTGCACTATAGGGAGTTGGGGGGGTCGAGCACGCTCCACTCTACGGGAAGGCAGCTCTATTACATTCTATAAAAGGTCCACGTTATAATGGCAGTGAGTGATTTGCAATAGTGTTGCTATCCTAACCTAACCTAACCTAACCCAACCTAACCTAAGCTTTTCCTAACCTAACCTAACCTAACCTAACCCAACCTAACTAACCTAACCTAAGCTTTTCCTAACCTAACCTTACCTAACCTACCTAACCTAAGCTTTTCCTAACCAACCTAACCTACCTAACCTAACCTAACCTACCTAACCTAACCCACCTAACCTAACCTAACCTAAGCTTTTCTAACCTAACCCACCTAACCTAACCTAACCTAACCTAAGCTTTTCCTAACCTAACCTAACCTAACCTAACTCAAGCTTTTCCTAACCTAACCTAACCTAACCTAACCAACCTAACCTAACTAACCTAACCTAACCTAAGCTTTTCCTAACCTAACCTAACCCAACCTAACTAACCTAACCTAACCTAACCTAACCTACCTAAGCTTTCCTAACTAACCTAACCCAACCTAACCTAACCCAACCTAACCTAACCTAACCTAACCTAAGCTTTTCCTAACCTAACCTAACCTACCTAAGCTTTTCCTAACCTACCTAACCTAACCTAACCCAACCTACCTAACCTAACCTAACCTAACCTAACCTAAGCTTTTCCTAACCTAACCTAACCTAACCTAACCTACCTAACCTAACCTACCTAAGCTTTTCCTAACCTAACCTTACCTAACCTAAGCTTTTCCTAACCTAACCTAACCTAACCTAACCTAACCTAACCTAACCTAACCTAACCTAACCTAACCTAACCTAAGCTTTTCCAACCTAACCTAACCTAACCCAACCTAACCTAACCTAACCTAACCTAAGCTTTTCCTAACCTAACCTAACCTAACTCAACCTAACCTAAGTTTCTCCTAACTTAAAGCTTTTCCTCACCTAAGCTTTCACTAACCAAAGCTTTCCTAACCTAAGCTTCACTCAACCTTAGATTCTCCCAACCTTAGCTTCTCCTAACCTAAGCTTTCCTAACCAGAGCTTTTCCCAACTTAAGCTTATTCCTCACCCAAGGTTTTCTTAACCTAAGCTTTCCCCAACCAAAGCTTTTCCTTACCTTAGCTTCTCCTAACCTTATCTTTTCCTAACATAGGCTTTCCCTAACCTTAGATTTTTCCAACCTTAGCTTTTCCTCACCAATTTTTCCCCAACCTAAGCTTTCCCTAACTTGTGCTTTTTTTAACCTAAGCATTTCCCAATCGAAGCTTCCCCCAACCAAAGCTTTTCATAACCTAAGCTTTCACAAACCAAAGCTTTTTCTAACCTAATTTTTCCCAACCCAACAGTTTCCTAGCCTAAGTATCTCCTAACCTAAGATTTTCTCAACCCAAGTGTTTCTAAGCTAATGCCTCCTAACCAAATCCTTTCTATGCAAAATCTTTCCAACCTAACCTCCCCTAACCTAACCTTTTTCAACCCAAACCTTTGTAACCTGAGTTTTTATTATCCCCAACCCAACAAAGCCTAACTCGAACTAACAAATGCAGTCCAGCCCAACCATTGAGCTCCCCTCTAACCAAGCATTTTCCAACCTAATATAACAAAGCCTTACCAGATAAAGACTGAGCAACCCTCAGACTTGCTCAGTCTTCATCACTTAAGGTTTGATAGTCACATCAAACTTTGGTAGGTAGGGTTTCATCAATATCGTTAGATACAGGAGAAAATGTGGTCAGCAGTAATTATGGTTAGCTCCATTTAAAAATATTCTCAACATTTTTCAGGCAAACAACTGGCACATTTTTGATATTTTCCAGATTTCCTATCAACTTCATCAATAGCATTAAATACAGAAGAAAATGTGGTCAGCAGTAATGGTTAGCTCTTTGATGGAATTAGAATTTTTATTCAAATTTGATACATTTGAGTTCTAATTCAAAATTATTTTTTTTTCCCAAAATTGGATTTTTTTTTTTGAAAAAATTGAAGATAGGTAGTGAAAATTATAACTGGAACCGTTTTAAGCATAAGTTAGCCTGTGGTACTCTTCTGTAAGTTGTATAATTCTGAATGATTGAATAAATAAACTTTAATTATTAATACCTAAATGAGACTTTACAAATTTAGTACCCATTGGGGTTTCCAATTTTTTCAAAAAAAAGTTTGAATTGGTTGTTTTTTCAGATTGGTTTCTACAAGGATGCAGGTTTGATGCCTAGTGAGATCGGACTCCCCGATTATGTATTAAGTATTCCAATAATGGGAAAAAATGTAGAACAAATTATAATTTAAATATATCAAATTGAAGTTTGTAAAACAATAACAATAAAAAAACAATAAAATAAATATTGAACTCTTGAATCATTAATCGAACAAGTTGAAATCGGAATCTTTCTTATCGAGCAATTTCAAAAACCGATGACAACTCTATTTAGCATGCTTCAAATTTGTGACCTGTAGAGAATAGAGCAGCAACTCTATAACTCTACAACTCTATGGTGCTAGTAAAAACATGATAGTATTATAGGTTGGACAAAATTCAAAATTTGCTGTTAATATTAATAACATTATATTTCATTGATTAGAATTGTTATTCAGTTACCGACACGTATTTTTTCTTCTTCTTTCATTAAAAAAATTTAGTCCCATAATATCTTTAATAATAGTTGATACAAATCATTATAATTTAGAATCGTCCATTCTATAGAATAAGGTTAGTTTTGAAACAGCTATTTCTAATATTAAAATTAAATCAAATGGTATAAAAATATGCTAGCGCGCTTTATTTTGTCTTCCTCTTTCATTTAAAAAAAAAATTGAGTCGATATCTTCAATAATAACTGAGATAGCAGGGGGAGCAGGCCGGCTAGAGCTTAGCCAATTCTTTCACACACTTTATTTACACTGTTCTTCCACACTCTAATTACACTGTTATTTCACATTTTATTTACACTGTTCTTTTACACTTCAATTAAATTTTCCACTCACACTTTATTTACACTGTTCTTCTACACTTCATGTAAACCGTTGTTTTGTAGAATTAAAGTTCTTCCTTCTTCTCGCTCGTATCCATTTTCGTTTCAAAGTTTCATCTTTCAAAAAAGAAAATACCGTACGAAACTTTTGGAGTCTTGTTATAATTCCCGCGACAATTAGGTACACAACAATCTGTATCTCATGATTTAAAACCCCAAATTCATTATTACTTTTCACAAACGAATATTAGAAGAATGATAAACAAACCATATTCATTGAAATGGAGACCGTAAAAATTGAATTTGTAATTCCAATTTTGTTGATTACCATATCAGATGTGATAACAAGCATCAGCGCTCTTATTTTGCTTGCTTACCGCCAGTAGATCATGGATCTACATGTGATGACGTCACAGTTATTAGAGATCAGTCAATACCTACTAGCTATTACTTCATGTAGTAGTAGGTATTGGATCAGTTGTGGCAATACCTACTACTACATAGTAAAAGTAGGTATTGGTTGTGGGGCCTGAAGTAATAATAGGTATTGCTTCAGGCCCCTCACAACTGAAGCTCTAATAAACTATGACATCATCACATGTAGATTGATGATCTACTGGCGGTAAGCAAGCGAAATAAGAGCGCTGATGATTGTTATCACATCTGATATGGTAATCAACAAAATTGGAATCATAAATTCAATTTTCACGGTCTTCCATTTCAATGATATGGTTGTTTATCATTCCTCTAATATTCGTTTGTGAAAAGTAAAGATGAATTTGGGGTTTTGAATCATGAGATACTGTTGTGTACCCAATTGTTGCGGGAATTATAACAGACTCCAAAAGTTTCCGTACGGTATTTTCTTTTTCGAAAGATGAAACTTTGAAACAAAAATGGATAGAATAAGCGATAGAGAAAGAACTTCATTCTACAAAACAACGGTTTACGTGAAGTGTAAAGACAAGTGTAAATGACTGTGAGTGGAAATGAATTAAGTTTGAAGAACAGTTAAATAAAATGTGCAATAATAGTGTAATTGGAGTGGGAAGACCAGTGTAAATAAAGTGTTGAAAAAACATTTGAATAAAATGACTAAAAAATAATGCAAAGTGTTGGAACTGTTTTTTTCATTTTTTTTTTAAGATTACGTCCTAAAGACTCCAGTCATGGAGTATAAGACAAGTCATGTTATTACATAATAATTCTAACACTAAGTAGTTCAACCTAGTTAGGTTTGAAAGGAATTCTTGTACACTATAAAAAGCTCTATCAACTAAATATTTTTTAATTTGTTTTTTGAAAATCTTCAATCATCATTACTTTTCAAGATTTGAGGTAGCTTGTTATAAAATTTCCTACCAATATAATCTGTTTTTGTTCAAATAACCTACTATTGTGACCCATTATATGATAATCTGCTCTGTTTCGCGTATTATACTCATGAACATCTGAATTCTGGATCACACCACTCGTTTTCACATGCATTACAACTTCATATACATACAAAGATGGCACAGTTAATAGACCAAGCTTTTTAAATAAAGGCCTACAAGAGTCTAACCTATTCACTTTCTCTATACATCTGAGTGCCTTCTTTTGAATCTTAAACACCCTGTCCATATTTTGTTGAGATGAATTACCCCATACTAAAATAGCATACCTAATATGAGATAGTATAAGTCCATGGTAAGCAGTTAACAGTAGTTTTTTATCATTCAGCCTAGCAAGCTGCCGCAGGACAAATACCCCAGATGATATCTTATTACATATCCTCTCAATGTAAGGATGCCATGTTAATTTCCTGTCCAATAAAATTCCCAAGAATGCTACTTTCTCTTCTTGGTCTAATTCATTTTCCTCTACAAACACATTTATTTCTCTATCCTCTACTGAATTATATTTACTTTTGAATTGTAGGAATTGACATTTCTTACTATTTATTGTTAATTGCTTTGCTTCAAGAATTGGACAATTGACTGTACTCCAGTAAAAGCATTTATTTCTAGACTATCTAATAAATAATTGTTAAAGATAAGCGATGTGTCATCAGCAAACAACAGAGCTCTGTGATCTTTTAACTCTTTTGGTAATTGGTTCACATACAACAGAAACAGTAAGGGACCCAGAATTGAGCCTTGAGGTACTCCAGCCTGGACCTCCAGTTTTTGAGATTTAATTTTTACTATTTCATTCCCATCCACCTTGGTAAGCTCAACACACTGGTTTCTACCTATGAGATATGATTCAAACCATTTTAGTTCTATACCATTCACACCTACAGTTTTTAGTATTTCCAATAATATTCTATGGTTCACACAATCAAAAGCTTTGGATAAATCAAGAAATATTGCGGCTGCCTTCTCACCTGAATCTATTATATCTATTAGTCTTTCAACAAGGGATACTATTGCAGTCTTAGTAGATTTCCTTTCTGGAACCCATGCTGTTCATCACATATGAAATTAATTTCTTCCAGGTGCATCAATAGCCTATTTAAAACTACTCTTTCAAAAATTTTACTTATTACATTTAGAATACTAATGGGTCTATAATTTTCAACTCTTTCAGAATCACCGCTCTTGAAAATTGGCAAAATTTTTCCTTGTTTCAGATCATCAGGGAAAATACCCTGCTCTAGTGAAGTATTAAGGAGATGCAATAAAGGGTCCAGTATTCATTTTCACATTCTTTTAAAATTTTGCTTGAGACCCCATCCAATCCTACTGTTTTTTTGTTATTCAAATTTTTTATTATTCTTGACAACTCATCTCTTGATAATGGATGAAATTTAAATACCTTTTCAATTGGCTCAGCATTTAATGTAGTTGTATTATAAGTATTAGTGTTCAGTGACTTTTGGAGATTATATGCAACCTTGATAATACTTATTGAAAAAGTTACAAATGTCTATACTATCATCCATATAATTTCCATGTTCATCGATTATCCTAGGGACATTAGTAACTGTATCTTTTTGAGCTGCTCTCCTATTTCTATTAATTACCTCCCAAACAGCAGAGTTAAAATTGGTACTAGTTGTTAATATTTCAGCTGTTTTCTTACACTTAGCTTTCCTCACTTCTTTTGCATAGTTTTTCTTTAGACATTTGTATTTGACTTCACTCGGAACATCCCTCACTAATTTAAATTCCTCATAAGCTTCCCTAACAATATTTCTTTGAGTAAGAATATCTTCAGTTATCCATTCATCTACTTTGTTTAATTTACTTTTTACTTTGACTTTTTTTATTGGACAGCATACACTAATGTGAAATCTTAGAGTATCAATGAATTGCTTATATTTGTAATTTAGGTTACAACTGTTATAAACACTACTCCAATTTTCTTGAAGCAGTTCCTGCTTCAAACAATTTATATTTCCTAGCTCATATTGCTGAATTTCTTTCACAAAAGTTTTTTTTCTGCTTGGATTCTGGCCCTGCAACTTAACATCTAAAATTTGATAGTTATGATCTGATAGATCTGAGCTACCTAACCTGACATTACAACCTTCTATGTGAGGATATTATCAATAATTGTCTGTGAAGTTCGAGTTACTCTTGTATATTTGTGGACCTTAATTTCTAAATTATTCATATTAATAATATCTCTAATATCCTCTGTCATTTTATCCTGCCTGGAAAAATCGGTATTGAAATCTCCTACTACTATAACATTTTTGAAACGAGCGGTTGTAATTTCCAAAAGTGTATGGAGCAGCTCACAAAATTTTTGCCAGTCTCCATTTGGTGACCTATAGATACCTAACACTGCTACCTCAAATCGATCATCAATTTTTAACCTTAGTCCCGTCACCTCTAAATCCATCTCAACAGAAAATCTCTTAACAAAATCCAGTTCATAAGTTTGGGTATGTTTAGCATTGCTAGTGAATATACATACACCACCACTTCTATGAGCTATTCTACAAAATTCTGATCTCAGTGAATAGCCTGGAATCCTAACTTGATTTATTTCCTTTATTTTTAAGCCATGCTCTGTGAAAATAACAATGTCAGGATCCTCCTGTTTAAGAAATACTTCTAATCTGTCAATTTTGTTGCGAAGATACTGAATATTTTGATGATAAATACTAAAAACCTTACCATCTTGTGCTACTCTATCTCTAGCATTTGTAGCTATTTCCCTTTCCCTGTTTTGAGCCAATTTACTAAAAAATCGTTATTTGTTTTTTTGACTGTTTTTAAACCAGAGGATTGCAAACGGCTTTCAATCAGCTCTGCCAATCTATTACAAAAGATTACTTTGCCAGATCGATTTAGATGCAACCCATGATTAGTGAAGTTATGTCTTTTCAGCCTTTCATTTAGAAAACAAATCCCCAGTTGTTTAGAATTCTTATTTTTAGGCTGTTGATTGTATTATGGATTGATTTGTTTGTCGAATTGATTGCTTCATTTAATTCTGGCCTATCAAACCTATTAGGAATAGTACTTATTATTAAGTTTGTTTTTTTGCTGAGTGGCACAATTTCCTTGATTTTTTCTGTTACTTGAGGAAGATGATTCAAGTTAGGTTCATTTATATTATTTGAGCCACCCAGTACAATTAGATAGTCATTTTCATCAAAGTCTTTAGTTTGTTCCCTAGCTGACTCTACAACTGCATTAATTGATGCACTTGGCTTGAAAAAACATTGGACATCAAATTTATTTTTCAATCTTTTATCAAGGAGATCACTGCAATCACGTCCATGACTGGACGTCAGTAGCAGAACTCTCCCTTTCCTATCTTTATTTCCCTCAGCTATATTTTTGGTTGCTGTCTTCAAAACCTCACTGTACGTTTTATTTCGACCATTTTCAGAGCATTTCCCATCATTTAGGTTAGATTCTATTTTTTGCATTTGGACGGAGGTTCTATCATACATTTAGTATTATCAAATTTAGATTTTAGTTTCTTTATTTCCTCCGACATTAGACTACATTGATTTTTTAGATTTAGTATTTCTTTTTTATGGTCTTCATCTTGTAATTTTATAATCAGTTCCAAAGATTTAATTTCTTCTACCATCCCTAACCTTTCTTCCTCAGACGTTTTTAGAGTTACTTCTAATTGGTTTTTTAAATTAGTGTGGCTACTTTGTAGTTGAGCAACTTTTTCGGCTAAAGTAGTTTGAGGAACTGGGGTTTTTGGTTTTGGCGTTTTTGAATTTTGGTTTTGGGAACGCGTAAGTACTCCCGCTATGTGTACATTTCTATTAATAACCTTCGGTGTTCTACTTGAGCTCATCTTCCTATCTAAGAAATTATATTACTTGCAATAATAATAATTGATTTATAAATGATAGGATTTTAATTTGGTTATAATTTTAGTCAAGTAAACTATCTATGTTTATTTTTAAATCTCGAAAACCTAACCTCAAAATAACCTCTAAACGATGTTTGGCTTATAAAATAGAATTAAGAATTAAAATCTAAAACAAAATGATAAAACGTGATCAAGAAACAATTAATAATGAAATAATACAAAATTTGTACTTATCCGTGACTATTTATAACACAAAATCTTCCAAAACCCAGGAGCGAAATTATGTATGACTTTCATTCACAACCTCAAGGTCATTCTCCCCATCATAATATTAAAGGTTTTACCCAACTAAAAAACATTCTCCTGATGAGTTTCTTTGTACCACAGATTTATTGTGATCGAGTTTGTGGGAGCCTCTTTCCTAAAAAAGAGTTATATCTAATTTGGTTTATCTTTGATTTACCTCTCCTTCGATTCTGATACAGGCTTCAGTATTAAACACTTATTGAAATGGGCTGCTTTTAAATATAAAACAAATATAACTTGTAGCACCCTTGTTTATTATAAAAACTTAAAATATTTTAAAAACTTAAAATATTTTAAGTTTTTATAATAAACAAGGGTGCTACAAGTTATATTTGTTTTATTAGGCTATTATTAAGTATTTTTGGTTGAGATTAATTTATTAATAGCTCTATCACTGAATCGAGTAGGCCTATGTCTATCAAGCTGAAAGTATGGATAAATTATTGCATTTGTGGAATAAAGTGTTTTTATTTCAATAAAATTTCTATTTAATAAAATACAAAACTTTGAAACGAAAATGGATACAAGCGATAAAAAGAAAGAACTTCAATTCTACAAAACAACGGTTTACGAGAAGTGTAGAAGTACAGTGTAAATGAAGTGTGAGTGGAAAATTGAATCAAAGTGTTAAAGAACAGTGTAAATAAAATGTGAAAGAACAGTGTAAATAAAATGTGAAATAACAGTGTAATTGGAGTAGGGAAGAACAGTGTAAATAAAGTGTGTAAAAAAACATTTGTACTAATGAATAAAAAAATAAATGCAAAGTGTTGGAACTGTCCATAACATCATAATATTAAAGGTTTTAAATAACTAAAAAACATTCTCCTGATGAGTTTCTTTGTACCACAGATTTATTGTGATCGAGTTTGTGGGAGCCTCTTTCCTAAAAAAGAGTTATATCTAATTTGGTTTATCTTTGATTTACCTCTCCTTCGATTCTGATATAGGCTATTATTAAGTATTTTTGGTTGAGATTAATTTATTAATAGCTCTATCACTGAATCGAGTAGGCCTATGTCTATCAAGCTGAAAGTATGGATAAATTATTTCATTTGTGGAATAAAGTGTTTTTATTTCAATAAAATTTCTATTTAATAAAATACAAAAGTCTTTAATCTGGAATTTAGATAGTATTCCATCCAATAAAAAATCGATACAATACCAAAAGTTAGAGAGCAAACATTGATAAGCTAGTATAAACTACTATGATCTAGGAAGAATCAATCTACATGTTATGACGTCATTAATTAGTTGAGGGGCCTAAAGTAATAGTAGGTATTGGTAAAGAGTTTACTGGTTATGAACAGTGCCTTGCTCGTAGATGAATGCTGAGCGGGAGCGTGCTTGACCCCCCAACCCTCTGGTTGGATACCTCGCCTTGCCGTCTCAAATCTTCATATTGCAAGCGTTACTGTACGTGAATTGTCCATATCTCTAGTTCTAATGGGAATATTGAAACTTTCAATTCATCTTGATATATAATAATGTGTACTTGGTGGTCACAGAACAACAACATACCTATGCTTTGGAGAGCCGAAATGATAATAAAATCATCATTAGGTACTTGAATTGAAACTATACTATCAATGGTACAATGGATTCGATGAGTTGACATATTCATTCACATACACTTTTTCCTCTATTATTCATGATTTATATATGTACTCAATATATATATATATATATATATATATATATATATATATATGTTTTTCTACACTATTCAACACCAGCTTGATTCTGAATTTATTTGATTTACAGCTACTTATTCAATAGGAAAAAGCAATTGAGAGAACTGCCTTTGTCAAGCAATGATTTTTTTTATTCCTAGAAAGTCGAAACAGGAATAATTATTCCATTTTGAAATATTCATTTTCAGCTAACTTTCAGTTGCCGAGAATCTCCGGTGCGGTTAAGACGTACATGTACATGGCGCGATGTAGTGATCGAATAAGTAATGTTGTGAGTATGTAAGTGTAACTATTACAATGGTTGTTACTTGTGTTGCATATGGTTGTATCATTCAAAGTAGAAAGACTGACAATAGAGGAAAAAATTCTTATCACCGTTTCCCAAACGATTTTGAGAGGAAGAAATATGTACGTGACAAAAATCAACAGATCCAAGAACAGAAAATCAGGCAGAAACTAAAAAAACTTATTCATTTTAAAGAGAAATAAAAATATTGCCGGACTATTCACTCAACTATATGCAGAATCTATATAATGTGTATTGTAAAGTTTGAATGATGTGCTAAGTGTGAAATGAATGTGAAAATTCATATGTAGATAAAGCTTGTAAGAAAAATCATCAAATTAATGAGTGTGACATGGCCAGAATACATCATATTTCAGGAACTGAATACAACTGGAATATCAAATGTAACTAAGCTTACATTATATTTTCATAGTTCTATATTCTATAATATAATTGCAATATTGGTCAAATGTAGTTTTAGAGCAGTCACAGTGATCCATCACTGACTATTAGTTAGTTTGAACGCATAATCTGTTGTTCTGTGATCATTAAGTACGTATGATCACATATCAATTTGAAGATATTCCTGTGTTCTAAAACTTTATTAGTAACATTTTGTTGTTTAAAGATTGCATAATAGCCTATTGAAGAGATTAGAAACGTATGCAAATGTTGAATATCAAACCATATTTTAGCTTGCACATTGATAATTACCAAACAGTTGCAGCTAAAAAAAAAGGAATGACACAATTGTAGGGGATTATGTAAGGAAGACATGGAATTTAATTTTGCTGCGATATTCTTATTAGAACTGAAGATAAAGACGATTTCCGTAATGCTTGCCATATAAAGCCTTGAGACGGCTATATGGCGAGGTACCCAACTATAGTGTGGTCCACGTTATAATGGCAGTGGATAAAGATATAAGAATAGCGATGCCAATTCAATGCATTAATTAATTATATTTCTACACCGTCAAAAACATAATTGTCATCGTTGTGGACCTAGAAAAGGATAGTACCACCGGCTTTGTCGAATGATAGACAAGGATAGCAAAACCGAAGTTGATCAAATACTGTCATTATAACGTGGACTGCACTATAGGGAGTTGGGGGGGTCGAGCACGCTCCACTCTACGGGAAGGCAGCTCTATTACATTCTATAAAAGGTCCACGTTATAATGGCAGTGAGTGATTTGCAATAGTGTTGCTATCCTTCAACAAAGCAGATGGCGCTATCTCTTTCACGCATTGCGATGTTGCCACATTGTTTATCAACAATGTAGAAATTGAGATAATTGACAAAATATTTGATCTCAATCATGGAGATTTATCATTAACCTACATCTTTAAAAATATATTTTCTTGACAAATAAAATATGATTAACTATTTTCAACAATAATGAACAGTTAAATTCATCAGATATACCAGTATCTGCTGTTTGGGTGGCAAGGCTGAGATCTGGCAACCCTTTTTTCCTATCTTCCTACACTGCCATTATAACGTGGACTTTACTATATACTCTCTGGTTATGAACTGTCAAAAGCTCCCATGGAACGCGAGTCAGCTAGCTCGGGTCACCCGAGTCATTACAGCAGTGTATCCCTGGAGACAACAATTTATTAATAAATTATTATAAAATTGTTATAGCTGTAGCTCAACGAGCTATTATAGTAAACTATATAGCGGCTGAGTGGCCACTATTCCTGTTACGAGTTGAACAGTTGGCAGCCATGACAGAGAGAGGCAAGAAGCGGCGGGAAGTTTGAATGGCCCTATTGTTATAATGGGAACTTGCATAGAATACAAGGCGCAAATCAGTTATATTCAATAATAACTACAATGAATTTTTATTGAGCATTTTAAGAATGTATGTATTACAGTTGTTATGCATCCATAAAATTAACTGTTTGAATTGCTTTACTTGAAGCCTTAGTTACATTGTTGATACTGCTTAGCCGTACAAGTGCTCTGTTGGAATGTAATAATTCATGTAAAACTATATTTTGTACAAATAACAGGTCTAAACAAAATTTTGTACTTATTGCAAAAAGTCAAATCATTATGAAAAGGATTGTTTTTTGAAAAACAATAGGTCTAGTGATAACAAGTTATGTAAAATCTGTAAAAAAACTAATCACAATGAAAAAGACTGTTACTTTCGTAATAAGGCTCAAAGTAAAACATCTTTTCTAACTCAAGTGAATAGTTCAATAAGTCATAGCCTAAAAGCAACTGAGGGTCAGGATGTCTCCAATAAAGTATTTATCATAGATATTGGTTGTACACCAAACCACATGACTAATGATGTCAGTATATTAGATAATGTAAAAACATGTAAACAAACGATATCTGTTGTCAAGAAAGATCAAAGTATGGTAGCATTAGCTTCAGGAGTTGTAAACTCAGAACAGTGTATACTTAAAAATTTTACATATGTCCCAGATCTCACTAATAATTTAATGTCAGTAAATGCAATTACCGAAAATGGTGGAAAAGTATTGTTTACTAAAAGTAAAGTCCAAATCATGAAAAACGAAATTGTTATTTTGGAAGGGAATAAAAATAAGCAAGTGAAGTTATATGAAGTTCAATTAAAAGAAGAAATTAAAAATAATGTAACTATTTCAGAATATGCCAGTAAAATAGGTAATCATGACAAGGCTATAGTGAGAATCATATTTCTAAGAAGATTGACAAAGATTCTGAATCCAGTTTCTCAAATCATTCAGAAGCAATGAATTGGCATAGGAAATTAGGTCATATTAGTTTCAAGAATCTTGAAAAATTATCCAAGATATCAGTAGGAATTCCATCAAATGTATTGAATATTTGTGAAGGGGAATTTTGTAATATTTGTCCAAAAGCCAAAAAGTGAGAAAACCTTTCAATTCCATAAGAAATAGAGCATCAAATTTTTTGCAAGTAATTCATTCAGATTTATGTGGTCCAATTGATCCACAAACTCATGATGGTAAAAATTATTTTTTGACATGTGTTGATGATTTCAGTCATTTTTGTAAAGTCTATTTGTTAAGATCTAAGAATGAAACTGCTACTTATTTGAAAGAATATGTATATGAAGCTAAAGCTCATTTCAATCTCAAAGTTGCTAAAATCAGGTGTGATAATGGTGGGGAATATGTATCTAATTGCTTGAAAAATTGGTGTAAATCACGGGGAATTGTGCTAGATTATACTATACCCTATTCACTCCAACTAAATGGAACTGCTGAACGAATGAACAGAACATTAATGGAAAAAGCAAGAGCATTAATTTTTTATTCAAATTTACCCAAAAGTATGTGGGAAGAGGCTGTATTAACATCTGCCTATCCTATAAATTGTAGTCCAACTGTTAGTATTGATACAACACCTGCTGAAAAATCGTATGGTAGAAAACCGGATTTGAGTAAATTAAACATATTTGGTTCTAAAGTACATTCAAAAGTATTAGGTCCACTTAAAAAACTTGACAGCCGTAGCAAAGAGGCAATTTTTGTAGGATATGCCCCAAATGGTTATAGATTATGGGATCCAGTAAAAAGAAAGATTTTTATCTTGAGAGATGTTTTGTTTAATGAAAAAGAAGAAATGTTCTATTCAAATGAAACTAAAAGACCAAAATGAAATGCTTGTAAAATTTAGACAAAATAGAAATGATTTAGAAAATTGATTGATTGATTGAGTACTTTATTTATGTAGATTACAATATATAGAGAAAAAAAACAGAAAATTGATAAAGTAAAATAATTATATAGTTAGATAAGATCAAATAATTGATTAATAAAATGAAGTAGGCAGAAAGTAGATCAGGGTTATCAACTTTCAGTAATATACAGCAGTATGCAGTGGATAATTGAAATAACATGAGTTTTTATAATATATATATATTGACACGGACCAAGCTCCAGGGAGGGCATGGACCACACAAAAAATAGATAATCTTATGAAAGTGCTCACTTTTACGGGTACATGAATAATATGCCCCTCTGTGTAATATCAGACCTGAGAATTTATTTAATTGGTTGAGAAATCTGTAGTTTATCCCAGATGTAGGATTGGAGTGTTCCAATAATATTGAGCTTAAACAAAGCGATCTTAAAATTATGACCTGGTTGTTGTTCTGATAAAGAGCCAATGCAACCCGAACAAAGATATAGATCACAAATCCATGTATGATTGTGCCTCTTACCGCTATCAGAATTATTGATGATGAATATTTTATTAAATAAATATAATTTCTGAAAAGGGGTTTGAGTACAGAATCCAATCCTATCAGTGCTGGATTACATTGACTTAAATCCTGCAAAATGTTGCATACACCACTTAATTTAGTCTGGAAATTATAAGCTAAGCCGCCGACAGTGACCAATGTAAAAGCAAATATAAGCAGAATTATATTTATTAATACCGCAGTGATCCACTGATACATTAGCAACCATCCACAACCTTCCACTCAATTAATTTCCCGACTTGTTACACTGACCATATGAGGTCTATCACAATACCAATGGTAACGTGTCAAAGACGATGTCAAGGTTTTCAGAAAAGAAACGAACTGGAAGATATGCTCAGTTATTTCAATATATTGACAATTTTCAAGATAAGCAGATAATAAATAATAATTTTTAAAGTTAATAATGATGATCAGTATAACGTGTTCTGGTTCAACAATACCAGACATGTACAGATTACAATTTAATAATGATTTAAAAATTGAAAGAAGTTGTATGTTAAAAATAATAATAATTACAGGGTGTGAGTTCTGCTTTGGAATAGCTTGATCGATAGACAGATTATTACAAATTCATCTAATTCAATGATGATAATTATAATGTGGATTAATGTTGGATTTTCCCTGATTACAATCTGGTCATGACCATTAATTCTCACTAGAATTTATATCACCCATGAATCATAGATGGGGCCCCAATATATTTATTAGAAGAACACTCACGCGACTATGTTTTCCTTTTTCCTTGGTTCGCAAATAATTCTTCTTCCGCCATGTGCTTGATTTTCTGGCCTCCAAGTAGAATGTGTTGCTGGTAACTTACTCTGCGATTCATGTAGATTTAATCGGTTATTTTACATTAATTATTATCTCCACAAACAAAAAGGAACTTCATAGTTAACATTTAAATTCACAGAGGAACAGTTAAACATAATTTACATAAAATTTTTCAACAAGAATGCAAGTTTACTCAAAAACGTGTGACTAGGGCAAGGTCAGTGCTAGAACAGGCTAAAAACTTCTTCCTCCGAATTCAATTCACAATTTGATGAATCTCTTTGTTTCTAATTTGCATACGATGATTGCTATTGGTTGCAGCTGAGTGACATAGTGCACATGTCATATTTTTATGAAAAATGGTTCATTTGTTTAAATTCAATTCTCTGACTTACAAGACGAATAAATACATTAAAACATAAATATAATTCAATCATTTCAAAATACAGTTCAATTCCAACAGTGTAGGTGAATTAATAATAATAAATAAAATTACAATAACAGAGATCTCGACATTCTATGTTGCATCTCAACAATTCAAATTTTGGTATCCTTTTCTTTATCCTCTGATTGGTTGTTCGTGCAAAGAGGAATAAATCTAGCCAGATCACTTCTATTCAATATTTATTTGTTGATAATTCAAACAATAAATATAATAAAATTAAATAGTATCGTTTGACAATGTAGACTTACATACAAGGAGTATTTGTAACTTTTTGCTATTCTTGTACATCAGAATATCTTTTTTATAATTATATCTTATTTATAATTTGTTTCTTCAAAAATAAACTCATTTATTGTGCTAATAATATTGATTAGCCTATTATTATAGATTCCTTTTTTCCTACACAATAACGAAAAGTAATAATTTATGAATAGCATGCCATCACATTATATTATACAATAAGCAGGTCTGAACGATCTCGACTCTATATTGGTGTTCTAAGCGTTCGAACGTTTTAGGTTAGGTTTACCACAACATTCCCTTAACCTATAGATGTGATTTTAATACAATAATTTTACAAATTAATAGAATAAATAATATAATAAGCAATATGAACTCAATTGGTTTACTGGAAGAGACTGATTCAATTTGATATTGTTATGAGTTAGCAGCACTGTTGATAACTATTATATTCCGAGATTGTTGGCTGCCTCTGCCTTGATTTTCACAATATGATTTAAAGAATTAGTTTTTTCTTAAGTAGCCACTGGAACGATTCGTCACAATATATATATATATATATATATATATATATATATATATATATATAATTCGTTCTATAACATGGTTTGAAGGTTTATATTGGTAGAATGGGTGAGGGATGGTTGTCATGTGATCGTTCTAGGGCCAGACAGTTTCAGTCATTTGTTCCAAAATATGTTTTTTTAAAGTCAGGATGAAGCTCGCTCGGCTCTCGATAGACCTGATAGAAACATGAAGTGTATTCCATGCACAACAGGCACTGACTAAGAAGGATTTTGTGAAAATAGTAGTTCAATGATTGGGTATCATTAAAGTACTTTCTCCGGCTCTAGTATGTGAAGCATCT
This sequence comes from Nilaparvata lugens, assembly GCF_014356525.2. Taxonomy (NCBI): domain Eukaryota; kingdom Metazoa; phylum Arthropoda; class Insecta; order Hemiptera; family Delphacidae; genus Nilaparvata; species Nilaparvata lugens. The sequence goes on from NC_052508.1 coordinate 44,065,976, forward strand.
ATCCTCCTACCTTCAGAGACAAATTTGAAATCATCTTTAGAATAGTTTGGATTACCGTATTTCAAGATATCTCTAACAAGCTTGACTATTCGAAAAAGCCTCTGATCAGGAAGCTTTAATGTTGAACTAGCAATGTGGGCTGGGGTGATATGATCATGGCTTTGGAGAGAGTAGACGAAACGTAGACAATAATTTTGGCAATGCTGTAGTTTATCATTCAGAGTGACTTGCATATTGTTAAGAACAGAATTACAATACATTAAATGTGAGAAGATGAGAGATTGAACCAATAATAATTTAATGTTTCTAGGGAGGATATCGTGCATTTTCTTCAATGCATGCATTGCTGAGAATACTTTTTTACAAGTTTTGTTCACTTGTTCTACCAGTCAAGATTATTATTCATAATAATGCCTAAATTTTTAACTGAGCTACAGTAAGGAATGTCATTACCATCTACACTAATTTTGTGGATAGATTCAAGGTCAATATTGTTTATAAGACGAGAATATCCAATTATAATGGGTTGTATTTTGATGGGACTAAGCTTAAGGCCATTTTTCTTTGTCCATTCCACTATTGAATTGATATCCTGATTCATTATTCCAACTGTTTCATTAATTTTTGTTATGGGACAGCTTAAATAGATTTGAAGGTTGTCTGCATAAGTATGGAAACTGGAGAATTTGATAATGGAAAAAAGGTCATTAGCATACAGAGTGAAGAGGAGAGGGCCTACAATTGAACCTTGTGGTACTCCATGCATAACGTTTTTCCAAATAGAAAATTTCAATTTTTCATGATTTTCATGATGGTTAGCCCACATCATGGATTCTCTGAGATTTACATCATGGATTTTCGAGAAAATAAAAAATTTCAATTTTTCATGATTTTCATGATGGTTAGCCTACATCATGGATTTTCTGAGATTTAAATCATGGATTTTCGAGAAAATGAAAAATTTCAATTTTTCATGATTTTCATGATGGTTAGCCTACATCATGGATTTCCTGAGATTTACATCATGGATTTTCGAGAAAATGAAAAATTTCAATTTTTCATGATTTTCATGATGGTGTTACATCATGGATTTTCTGAGATTACATCATGGATTTTCGAGAAAATAGAAAATTTCAATTTTTCATGATTTTCATGATGGTTGGCCTACATCATGGATTTTCTGAGATTTACATCATGGATTTTCGAGAAAATAAAAAATTTCAATTTTCCATGATTTTCATGATGGTTAGCCTACATCATGGATTTTCTGAGATTTAAATCATGGATTTTCGAGAAAATAAAAAATTTCAATTTTTCATGATTTTCATGATGGTTAGCCTACATCATGGATTTTCTGAGATTTACATCATGGATTTTCGAGAAAATAAAAAATTTCAATTTTTCATGATTTTCATGATGGTAGCCTACATCATGGATTTCCTGAGATTTACATCATGGATTTTCGAGAAAATAAAAAATTTCAATTTTTCATGATTTTCATGATGGTGTTACATCATGGATTTTCTGAGATTACATCATGGATTTTCTGAGATTTACATCATGGATTTTCGAGAAAAAAAAATTTCAATTTTTCATGATTTTCATGATGGTTAGCCTACATCATGGATTTTCTGAGATTACATCATGGATTTTCTGAGATTTACATCATGGATTTTCGAGAAAATAAAAAATTTCAATTTTTCATGATTTTCATGATGGTTAGCCTACATCATGGATTTTCTGAGATTTACATCATGGATTTTCGAGAAAATAAAAAAAAAAAATTTCATGATTTTCATGATGTTAGCCTACATCATGGATTTTCTGAGATTTACATCATGGATTTTGAGAAAATAAAAAATTTCAATTTTTCATGATTTTCATGATGGTTAGCCTACATCATGGATTTTCTGAGATTTACATCATGATTTTCGAGAAAATAAAAATTTCAATTTTTCATGATTTTCATGATGGTTAGCCTACATCATGGATTTTCTGAGATTTACATCATGGATTTTGAGAAAATAAAAAATTCAATTTTTCATGATTTTCATGATGGTTAGCCTACATCATGGATTTTCTGAGATTTACATCATGGATTTTCGAGAAAATAAAAAATTTCATTTTTCATGATTTTCATGATGGTGTTACATCATGGATTTTCGAGAAAATGAAAAATTTCAATTTTTCATGATTTTCATGATGGTTAGCCTACATCATGGATTTCCTGAGATTTACATCATGGATTTTCGAGAAAATAAAAAATTTCAATTTTTCATGATTTTCATGATGGTGTTACATCATGGATTTTCTGAGATTACATCATGGATTTTCGAGAAAATAAAAATTTCAATTTTTCATGATTTTCATGATGTTAGCCTACATCATGGATTTTCGAGAAAATAAAAAATTTCAATTTTTCATGATTTTCATGATGGTTAGCCTACATCATGGATTTTCTGAGATTTACATCATGGATTTTCGAGAAAATAAAAAATTTCAATTTTTCATGATTTTCATGATGGTTAGCCTACATCATGGATTTTCTGAGATTTACATCATGGATTTTCGAGAAAATAAAAAATTTCAATTTTTCATGATTTTCATGATGTTAGCCTACATCATGGATTTTCTGAGATTACATCATGGATTTTCGAGAAAAAAAAATTTCAATTTTTCATGATTTTCATGATGGTTAGCCTACATCATGGATTTCCTGAGATTTACATCATGGATTTTCGAGAAAAGGATTTTCTGAGATTACATCATGGATTTTCTGAGATTACATCATGGATTTTCGAGAAAATAAAAAATTTCAATTTTTCATGATTTTCATGATGGTTAGCCTACATCATGGATTTTCTGAGATTTACATCATGGATTTTCGAGAAAATAAAAAATTTCAATTTTTCATGATTTTCATGATGGTTAGCCTACATCATGGATTTTCTGAGATTTACATCATGGATTTCCGAGAAAATAAAAAATTTCAATTTTTCATGATTTTCATGATGGTGTTACATCATGGATTTTCGAGAAAATAAAAAATTTCAATTTTTCATGATTTTCATGATGGTGTTACATCATGGATTTTGAGAAAATAAAAAATTCAATTTTTCATGATTTTCATGATGGTTAGCCTACATCATGGATTTTCTGAGATTTACATCATGGATTTTCGAGAAAATAAAAAATTTCAATTTTTCATGATTTTCATGATGGTTAGCCTACATCATGGATTTTCTGAGATTTACATCATGGATTTTCGAGAAAATAAAAAATTTCAATTTTCATGATTTTCATGATGGTTAGCTACATCATGGATTTTCTGAGAATTACATCATGGATTTTCGAGAAAATAAAAAATTCAATTTTTCATGATTTTCATGATGGTTAGCCTACATCATGGATTTTCTGAGATTTACATCATGGATTTTCGAGAAAATAAAAAATTCAATTTTTCATGATTTTCATGATGGTTAGCCTACATCATGGATTTTCTGAGATTTACATCATGGATTTTCGAGAAAATAAAAAATTCAATTTTTCATGATTTTCATGATGGTGTTACATCATGGATTTTCGAGAAAATAAAAAATTTCAATTTTTCATGATTTTCATGATGGTTAGCTACATCATGGATTTTCGAGAAAATAAAAAATTCAATTTTTCATGATTTTCATGATGGTAGCCTACATCATGGATTTTCTGAGATTTACATCATGGATTTTCGAGAAAATAAAAAATTTCAATTTTTCATGATTTTCATGATGGTTAGCCTACATCATGGATTTTTGAGATTTACATCATGGATTTTCGAGAAAATAAAAAATTTCAATTTTCATGATTT